>NC_134485.1:262042432-262332432 GCF_040206685.1 Ascaphus truei | reverse complement strand
CTCGTATTTCCTGCAGATGATAAAAGGGCAAATTGTACATAATGCCGTAATATAATCTGCTTGAAACATTAAAGGGGGTATCACTGACATTTCAGCCTGAAAAGTGATAGACAGAACAGATATGAAACCAGTATCTGCAGTTAAAAGCCTGTTTCAGGAACTGGAACAAGCATGGGAAACCTACATGAAAGCCGTGAATCACTCTTACGTCTTTTCTGTTTTTACTATAATTCCATTGCAGAAAAGGAACTTGATGAAGTGTAGCTGTCTGCAACCATTCAGCTTCACTTTGCACAAAATTTGTACATTTTCAAATGTGTGATATAATGTATAGATATACATTTGTGGTTGCAAGTTATTTTTATGATTTTTCATATGTCTTCCTAAAAATATGTGGAACTCCAACCCAATATCAAGTTTTAGCTAATAAATACGCTGTATACAATAAAATGCACATTGTATTACAACAATAATTACACATACAGTATATGAAAGGATAGATAGTGTTACTACAGTACCACAATGCCCAAACCACAACATTTCTTATACATAAGAAACTCAGATTGCACAATTTAAACTTCAATAGGAAAAGTATTATGAAATATCTACGTGATCCATTTCTATCTAATAGAACATTGATATTATTTTATATCATTTATATACAGATGTAGCAGACATTATTACCCCAATTAATGCAAATTAACAAAGAAAATAATGCCTTGTTACAACAAACACTTGTTATATCTTCTTAGCCATTGTTTTCAATAGCACTACTGTTAAATAATGCATCACGTTAACTTGTGCAATAACATCTGCTATATCTGTACCTTATTAGAATTCAACTTAGTCACTATATTATTAAGATTATTTTATAAATAAAGATACATTTACAGTATCCGACACTATACATTATAAAGTTGCAGAAGTAGTATTTGCTAAGGCCAGCTCAGCCAGTATCCTTATCCAGGGGATTCAGGGGTCAACTTAGTGACAACAGAGGGTTCCCGGAAACAGAACCAGCGCAGTTAAGCTTTGCAGGACGCCAAGAGACACTAAGGTAAGAACCCATATAGCCCCACAAAAAAGAAAAAAATATCAGAATTGCTGGTTTTAGTAAATGAAGCGTTATTGTCATTGATTTCACATAAGGGATCTGGGACAATCTATCTCATTTGGATCAGATACATATTTCAGCTCTTTCATAAACTTGGAAATTCGACATCTACTGTACCAAGAGCAAAATCTCCTCCAGTGTATGTACAGTATTTGTAGTGTGAAACAACAATCTTATACAGCAATTGGAATACCTTAGTTACCTTATCACTGCATGCAGTATCAACATGTAGTATCGTTCAGTTAAACACTATATTATTTTTATTGATATTAACATTTTTTTAATTTTATTTTTTAAATCTATTAAACATATCTGTTCATCTTTTCATAAATTATGGATCTTTGGAAGTGTATCTACTGTAGTTTCTTTATATCTCTCAAAACAACTCCAGACAGGACACATACACGTAAATATGGAATAGTTGTGATTTTTTTATATAACTTAAATTTTATTGAGTATATGAGTATTACAGGCATATGAATATAAACCATAACCATAAACCATAAAATATAAACCATCATGGAAATTATAATAACTTTAGCAAATGAAACAGGTAAAATAAGATCGCGCGGCTTTTCGAGCCCTATTCGGCCGGACGATTCAAGGTGAACGAAGTAATCAACAACACTTTCCAATATATAGGTAGCATTGGCATCTTAAGAGTGATGCATTTAAAGTGATCATTTTAAGTGACAATAATAGTTAGACTATAGTTTGATTAGAGGTGACTGGGGACTGCATCTTTCTGCAAACTCTTTTACTCAAGGCAACAAACGGTGAGCTTATATGACCACACTATGATCCCATGCTTGTTAGCCTGCATATTTTAACCCCCCAACCCTTTACAACTTATTTCACTGCAGCCTCTCCCAAAACTGACTGCACAAAAATACCTCCCACACCAACTCAGCCCACTGAAACCCAGAACTGACTCTAGCATTGCAATGCAGCAAAACATTTGACAAGGAACAGGCACATACCTGCTGTTTAGTCTGCTCACACTCACAACAGCTCCATGCAGCACAGCCTACCTCTGGCATCATGAACCTGCTATGTATCTTAACTTTTTTCTTTCTCCTGGCCTCATGGAGATGTTACTCCCTCTATCCACTACAAACTCCTCTATCCTGGCCCACACCCAACATCACCATACACCCTGGACTACTCAAAAGCCTTTCACTATCTACGGAATGTTGGTGGAGAACTCTAAAAACCAGCACACCAACCACTGCTCACTCTAATGGCAAAACCCACAAATTTACAACTTGCAAACAACTACCCAAATTTCTGCTCATACTATTACTCTCTTTAGCGGGTGATATTAAACCTAACCCAGGTCCTCCCATTTCAAATTTGTCCCATGCCCCTGAGAATTCCACCTTTAAATTCCAAAAAGGGCTATCTGTCGCCCATATAAATATCCGGAGCCTGCTGCCCAAACTGGACGAACTAAGGGCATGGTGCCTTATGCATAAACCCAAAGCCATCATTCTTACAGAAACATGGCTAACCCATAAAACCCTTGATGCAAATATCGCCATTCAGGGATACTCTATATTTAGGAGAGATAGGTCAAAGAGAGGAGGAGTGGTGTTATTTTATATTGCAGACACATTACAATTTACACTGTTAAATTGCCCCCCAAGCCCACCCTCTTTTGAAACTCTAGTTGGCAAAATCTGCCTCCCCTTTTCTAAGCCCATCTTGCTCGCTGCCATCTACCGCCCCCCTAAAGCCCCTCTACAATTCCTGGCTGATATCACCCATTTTTTTGGCTTCATTTCCTCTCTGAATGAGAAGAGTGAGCTGCTAGTTCTTGGGGATTTCAACTTCAACTGGCTTGACCCTAAAAGCCATAAAATCCAGATACAACTCAAGTCACTTAACCTATCACAACTCATTTCCCAACCCACACCGACAAACCTGAAATCGCATAACCATTCCTTGCTAGACTGGATTCTCTCCTCAAACCCCAGCAGAATCCAATCCTCTGGCATCCTTCCTGACATTTTCAGTGACCATGCAATAGTGTACTGTGTAAAGAAAATTAAAACGCCCCATTCAAGCCCTAAAGTTCTCCTCACTAGAACATTTAAAAACTTTAACCCACAACAGTTTCTGGATAACCTTACCAACTGCCCATGGCACAGAATCGATTTAATTCCCGACCCTGATTCTGCGCTCGACTATTTCCAATCCGAGTTCTTAAAACTCTGCGATACCCGTACTCCACTACGCAAAATAAGGGTACATGGGGCCCACCTTCCGTGGGTTACAACTCCTTATTGCACTCTACCAGCTCAGGGATACCTTGTGGAAAAGCTATAAAGTAATTGGCACTACCAAGGATCTCAATCACTACAGATGCCTGCGGAACATGTGCACAAGGCAAACAAGGCACGCAAAAGCACAATATTACTCTGACAATCTCCACCAAAATACATCAAACCCAGCTAACTTCTGGAAGGTTATCAACAATATATTCCAGCCTCCTAACCACCAACAACCAAGTAATATCACTAAAGGGGATATTACTCTGACAAACCCCACTGACATTGCAAATGCATTCAATGATTACTTTGTGGGTTGTGCCACTAACTTATTAGCGAAAAGCAGCCCAAACCACAAACCTGAATCTCATCATGGGAGTGCCCACATAGCCCCACCCCCTCCCAACACTGCCCACAATTTTCAATTTGGCCCAGTATCTGAAGAGGAGATTACACAAGTGCTCCTCAAACTAAAACTAAGCAGCCAATGCGGACCTGACTTACTACAATCTAGGTTCCTACGACTTGGTGCCCCAGCCATTGCCAAACCAATTGCTTCCATAGTCAACTCTATCCTGTCTGCAGGCCATATCCCTAAGACCTGGAAAACTGCCAGAGTTGTCCCAATCTTCAAAAGTGGGGACAAAAACACTGTCTCAAACTACAGACCATTCTCACTTCTCCCAATTCTATCCAAAGTCATGGAAAAATGTGTCCACTCCCAATTAAGCGATTACTATACCAAGACAAATTTCCCTAGCCAATTCCAATCTGGCTTTCGTCCCAAACACTCCACCGTATCTACCCTGCTAAAAGTTTGCAATGAAATCCATTGTGGAATGGAACGGGGACAACTCACTGGTGCAGTATTCCTAGATTTTGCAAAGGCTTTTGATACAGTTGATCATGCTATCCTGCTTAACAAACTCCAGAGCTCTGGAATAGGGAAGCATGCTTAAAACTGGTTTCAGTCCTACCTATCAGGAAGATCCCAACATGTGTCCATCTCAGGCTCTAACTCCAACCCCCTGGATATCATCTGTGGCGTCCCGCAAGGCTCTGTTCTGGGGCCCCTACACTTCTCAGTGTTCATTAATGATCTTCCCACAGCTTGTAAGGAAGCCTCAATACACATGTACTGTATGCAGATGACACAATCCTATATGCACACAGCCATAGCCTCTCTGACCTTCAACACATACTTCAGTCTGACTTTTTGAGAATCAAAAACTGGATTTCCCAAAACAAACTGTTTTTAAACACTGACAAGACTGTAACAATGGTATTTGGGACCAAGACTACATTTTTAAAGCTTCCAGCGACTGAGCTCCTGATTCGAACCAACGCTAACAAAACCCTAACCCCTGTCACTAGTTTTAAATACCTGGGCTTATGGTTTGACTCCCACTTAACATTCGGAATGCACATTGATACCCTGACAACTAAGACCTATGCCAAACTAGGTGTACTTTACAGGAACAAATCCTCCCTAAGTCTCCTGGTCAGAAAGCAGATGCTAATGCCAATTATTGACTATGGAGACATAGTATATGGCACGGCACCTCAAACCCACCTTAGCAAACTTGACACCCTCTACAATTCAATTTGTCATTTTGTTCTCCAATGCAACTATAACACACATCACTGTGAAATGCTCACAAAACTAGATTGGTCATCACTAGAGTCTAGGCGCAAAGTTCACCTTTCCTGTCTTGCCTTTAAATTCTTTATGGGCAAGCTACCCAGCTATCTGAACAAGCTCCTCACCCCTACCTCATGCAGCACTTATCACCTGAGATCAGACTCCAAAAGACTGTCCATGGTCCCAAGGCTCAACAAAGTATCCGGCTGTTCCCCCTTCTCTTACTGTGCACCCCAAAACTGGAACAACCTACCAGAGACTCTCACATCCACCACCAGTTTAAGTTCTTTCAAATCTAAGGCTGTCTCACATTTTAATCTGGTCTGTAACTGTTTCATTCACCCATAATATATATTTTCTTTAACTGTGCATGCAATGTCCTGTATATAATGTGTACCCTGTTCATTTATGTAACTGTATTTGTAACCATGTATTATTTGTCTTTACTCTGTGCCCAGGACATAATTGAAAACGAGAGGTAACTCTCAATGCATTACTTCCTGGTAAAATATTTTATAAATAAATATATAGTAATATTAATAATATCAAAGAAAAAAAAAAAAGAAGAGGGGGGGGGGGGGGGAGGTAGGGAAGGGGGTGGGTTGGCGGGGGGATAGGGCGGATAGGGCGAGGGTGCTACCTCCATGGTGACCCACGGGCCGGTATAGTACCATCTCTTCCTAAACCGGTTGACTCTGAAGCACTGCTGTCTAAGGGTCTGTTTGTATGATATAAAATGCGCATTCACCTCAAAAACAGAACGCACCTACATCTATTATAGTCAAATTGTGTTACTCTCGACCCCGGGGATATCTGTCTGTGCCAACCAGGTCGTCCAGACTTTTAGAAAATTGGTGCCAGTGTTGTTAACTAAACTCGTCATCTTTTCCATCTGGCATATAAACCACATGCGATTCCGAATGTTTGGGATGCTTGGGATGTCGGGGCGTTTCCATAATGCTGCGATCTCACACCGCGTTGCTATTGCAAAATGTGCAATTATTTTCTTGTTTGCTTTGGTAAGGCCCGTTAATGGTCTATTCAAGAGGAACAGCCATGGGTCTGGGGGTATTGTGAGGTCAAAAATCCTCTGAATCCAATTTCTGATTTCATTCCATATTGGAGAGATCCGCGGGCAGGACCACACCATATGTAACAGGTCTGCCGATCCCCCGCACTGCGAGGCACAGTGGGGAGGATCCCGGCACGAATCTAGATAATTTTAATTAAGATAAGATAAGTTGATTTTTTAACATCTCCTAGTAAAATACATTACTATATTAATGTATGTAAAAAAATCCTAAAATAAATAAAAATGATGCAGAAAAGAGTATCAAATGTATGACTCTGGGTGTGCCAATGTATACAATCGATATTGATGTGTTGTGTGGCACATATGTCAACTTATTTCTCACTAAGTAAAAAATGATGCTGGGGGTTAGAGTGGAGTTTGGATGTTATTGGTGGTGCACATACTGTATATAGAAACTGATACGCATAAAAGAAATTGCACGCATGCACCACTTTCTGTGCCATAAACATATCAAAATTGTAATCACTTTTTAGGGTGGTTAGGCCTCCTTGGTGGGTAGCGGGGGAAGGTTGGTTAACCCCTTAATGATTTTAGCAGTTACTAACCGCTAAGGTGATTAAGGGGCTAGGGGCCATTGGATTGAAATTTTTTATTGTACTGTTGCTGTTGCTGCCCACGGAGGACAAGGACAGTGATGAGAATGAGGATAGACTTCATCTTGGCAGGGGTAAGTGCAAGTTTTATTTAATGTATGCTGCTGATTTATGTTTATTTTAAATGGGCAAATGCACAATTAGCCATATCTGGATAATAGTAATTTTGTCCATTACTGTACTGTATATATTGGGAGGGGGGGAGGGTGTATTTATCTGAATGTATTGCATATTTTCTTTTTTATGTACAGGATTGATAGCTCAGGCCAGCGGAGACCCCCAGACACCTGCAGTGACCACCCGAGGACCCCGAACACCTGTGGGGACCACCCAAGGTCCCACATACACCCATGGGTGTATGCTCAGTAGCACTCCTCTGTGAAACTTATATGCTTATATATATGTTGTGGGTATTTTGGGGGTTCAATTTGAGCTTGTAGGTGTTCTGTATGTTTTATAATTCTTGTGCAGCTAGTCTTGGCTGTTTTGGAGGGTGGCAACCTCCTATCCAATTGAAGCTCACTCCCTCCCACATTTAAATGGTTAAAAGCTCACTCCATGGCATCTCCCACTATCAGGGGAACTTGCCTGCATGCAGTGTGATTGTGACAAATCTATTACAGAGTGCTTTTCCTGGTAATGTACAGGTTAATAAAAGCTTCAATCAGACTTAGAACTTTTGCAACTTATATTGACAGATTTATTATAAATCATTCTTCCTGGCAATGCACAGGTTATTAAGAATTTATATTAGTGTAGGGACCCTTGAACGTGGTCTGCCGTGAAGTTTGGCTCAAGGGCTTACAACAATTTGGCCAAAATGTTAAACTAAAAGACCATTTTATTTATTAGTTGTTTATACATGTATATTTAGGCACTGTACCGTATATAAGTTTTTCTGGATGTGCACTGAGCTTTGTCTGTGTTTTATGTTATGTCTCTGGTTTTAAATATAAATTGCCATGCTCAGTAGCACTCCTCTGTGAAACTTATATGCTTATATATATGTTGTGGGTATTTTGGGGGTTCAATTTGAGCTTGTAGGTGTTCTGTATGTTTTATAATTCTTGTGCAGCTAGTCTTGGCTGTTTTGGAGGGTGGCAACCTCCTATCCAATTGAAGCTCACTCCCTCCCACATTTAAATGGTTAAAAGCTCACTCCATGGCATCTCCCACTATCAGGGGAACTTGCCTGCATGCAGTGTGATTGTGACAAATCTATTACAGAGTGCTTTTCCTGGTAATGTACAGGTTAATAAAAGCTTCAATCAGACTTAGAACTTTTGCAACTTATATTGACAGATTTATTATAAATCATTCTTCCTGGCAATGCACAGGTTATTAAGAATTTATATTAGTGTAGGGACCCTTGAACGTGGTCTGCCGTGAAGTTTGGCTCAAGGGCTTACAACAATTTGGCCAAAATGTTAAACTAAAAGACCATTTTATTTATTAGTTGTTTATACATGTATATTTAGGCACTGTACCGTATATAAGTTTTTCTGGATGTGCACTGAGCTTTGTCTGTGTTTTATGTTATGTCTCTGGTTTTAAGTTTTGGTTTCAAGAAATGTTTGTGTTTTGAGTTTGCAAAATTTCGAGAGTTTTTTTTTTAAAGCACGACAATTCTATAGAAAAACCCCACAAAAATAAAATAAATTAAAAATAAGAAATCCTAGTATTAGAAGCCTTTCTTTCAATTCATAAAGATTGAAAAATATATTTTAATGTTCAATTTGGAATTCAAATCAAACTTCGAAGTTTCAAACTGTGTGACTCCGATTTTAACCCAAGAACCTGCCCATCCTTACCTACTTTTATTCTAAACTTGATTCAGTACTATGCCATACTTAAGTAATAATCTCCAAAGGATAGGGTATTCACTGGCCAATAATGCCTGGATGGATGAATTGAACTCCCAGGTAATGCCCTGCCCTTGGGGGACTTTTAGTATTATGGCTACATTTGTATTATTTTTTAATTATATTTAAACTTCTCAGAAATGCCCGACAAGATCCTCTTCCCTGCTCCAACAACGGCCTGCCCTGATGCCCCTCCCGTGCTACAGCAATTTTCCCAGAGCTTTTACCAATTAGAATGCAGCATTGCATCGATACCCTCTTTTTTAGCCTACGATATACTATGTAAAGTATGTGCTCAGATAAAAACACTTCTGAGCAGAGGTTTACTCCTCCAGAACCGAAGGAGTTAAAACCTGTTGCTGACTAAGATTACATTACTAACATAACTAAGAGTAAATTAAAATGATAAACTTGCCTTTGTATTGGCATTGTGTCACTTATGAAACAATCCCTTCCAAAGAAAGAAAATCAATTAATGCAAGTATCACTCAAAACAATATAACATACACAAAAGTGTCAGTATAAAAAGAATTTCTAACAAAACATCTGAGCAATTAAGCAAGGAGGAGAAATAGAACAATATTCAGCCAAAACAAAGGAAGCATTGTCACCTTCTGACTTAATGAAATATAAGTATGCTCCTGTTTGTGGGTGTGTGTGTGTGTGTGTTCTGAGAGAGGTGCTTACATTTCACCACTTGATCACAGAAGCTAAAAAAAAAATCTTTGACTTTTTTATTGCTAATGTCAAATGTTGTAGGTGAAGGTCAGGCTGAACACAATACCTACTTAATGTGCAAATCTGCTTTGATAGTCAGTGCTACTTTTTTTCCTATGGGAACATGTGTGTTCAAAGAAAATTCAATCATCTGCAAAGATCTCACCTTACAGCCTGAAGTAGGACGGGAGGTGAAGAATCAAACTGCAGAAATGAATACATTCGTTTAATTTTCTTTTTTTCCCGTCCCTCTCCTCCACACACGCACACACGCACACACAGGCACACACAGGCACACACAGGCACACACAGGCACACACACGCACACACACGCACACACACGCACACACACACACACACTTTAAGGGAACTACCTCTCTCACTTACACACACACACACACTCTCCCCATCTCACTTACACGCACTTACCTTACTCTCCCCCTATTACTAACACACACACATTATGGGAGCTGAGAGTGTGCACCCGATCCTTCCCCAGCCAGAAGTTGGCGTGACTTTCGACACCGGCAGGAGCAGGGAGAGGAATGATAGTCATGACAGGGTGGCTGCTGCTGCTAAACGCAGGTGCCGCGGGGTCACTGCTATGTGGAGTGCCACCATGCTGCTGGGAAGCTGAGAGAGTTGTTATTACTCTTCCCTCCTGTGGGACGAGGAATCCCATACAACATTGCAAGTTACAGTTACAAACATGTATAAAGTAGGAAACAGACAATGTCTTGAAAGAACTTAGACAGGAGGCAGTTTTTAGAAACTCCTGTAAATTGTTTCAGTAGTGGGGTGGGAGGTGCGAAAAGGATGAATGACCAGATTCTTTACCGAATCTTAAGTAGAGATGGACGAATCTGCCCATATTCATTTCCTGCCCAAATTCTTCATGCATTTTCCCCCCAAAATCCGTTTCGCAGTGTCAAATCTGCCATCAGATTTGGTCAGTTTTAATCCGCGTAGATTCATCAAAAATTGCCATTGGATGCAATCAATTAATGCATTTGTAAAATCCAATCTGTGGATTAATAAATCTGTGGTGGATTCTTAAATGCCAATGGATTGCTGAATCTACAAACTGGATTCTACAAATCCATCCATGGATTGCAGAATCCACAGAGTGTATAGGTGATAATAATTTAAAAATCTGCAAACCGTGAATCGCCCTTTTTGAGATTGTTCTGCTGAAATCCGTGGACCAAAGGAGCTGGCCGTTCCAACACGGATCCAAAGTTGCCCCCAAAGGGTCATTTAGTTCAACCCTTTGGCCAAAGCATCTTAAGCTGCTAGTCACTTTCAGGGCATGACCGTTAGCAGGTCCTAACACTACCCGAGTTAAAATTCTTATTTACCTCTTTAATTAGGGGACGGATGATCAGCATTGGATCTGTCCTAACCCAGCAAAATGAAATTGACCTGCGAACTTGGAAAGTGGGGAGGTGCGAGCTTAAACCTTGGGGTGGAAAGTGCCACGAACCTCCCAAAACAGGTGCGACCGGCTGCACATAGCTATTTGTACTATTTGTACTCAGGGAGTGTTAGGACTTGCTAACGGTCATGCCTTGAAAGTGGCTAGAAGGCTTAAGACGTTTTGGCCAAAGGGTTGAACTAAATGACCCTTTTTCAAGAGAATATAAAGGTATTGCACTGTGTATCTTTGTATTGTATTGTATGTCACATTGGAAGTGGCTTTGGGCATCTTTGTTTGTTTTTTGTTGTATACATTTAGCCACGCCCACACTAGCACTCCTTTTGGCACTAACATACATATATATATATATATATACAATACCTGTAGAAACAAAATGTTCTTTGCAGCATTAAATAACAGGATAAATACTTAATTTTGTGAATACTGTTCATTTGCATGGTGATGTATGTTTTGACCAAAGAGACATTTACAAATATTTTTAGGGCTGTTTCGGCTACCTCCAAAATGTTTGAATATGTTTTGTAGCTACAATATACTTAGGGAAAAACTGCTGCAGCATACTAAGAGTTTATTTAATATGGACTGTTGTATTATGTTTTTATACCACTAGTTTATTTATAAATTTATAACTTCCTCTACCATCTCTCTAATCTAGCATATCTCCACTCTTTCTGCCCATTTCTGTTTAATGTCTCTCCTAGCATACCCATCCTATCACACTTTTTGAGGAACCTTTATTCCCATTACCTTATCCTGTTCTCCGTCTCTCTTAACAAACTATTTTCTTCCTATATCAACTGTTCCAGCTCAAACTTAAGAACATCAGTCACTGTACGATCCTACTTTTTTTATATCTTAGATCAGGGGTCTCCAAACTAAAGCCCGGGGGCCACATCAGGCCCCCCACAAGATTTTATCCGGCCCGCAGCAACTTGAAATTTATATATTTTTGCTCATTATATATAATTTCCCAGTGTAAATACGGCATCCTTTCTTTGTATTTGTCACATTTCTCTTTTGTTATGAATCATATCATGCTGATTACCACAAAAAGATCCAAATAAAAATGATTCATGCATTTAAAAAAATATATAAGTATATACATTAAAAAAAATCTTTGGCCCGTGAAAATGTGTAGAATATATACGATGTATTCCTCGTACTGAAAAGTTTGGAGACCACTGTCTTAGATCTAGGTGCACCTGCCATTATTCATTATTCTTGTCCTCTTAACCCACAATTCTTTTAAATTAGCAACAACCGCTTCTATAAAAAATAATGCCCTAATGCAGATTTTCTCCACCATACAGTATATTTACACTCTCTTCCTACAGCTCAGATCTGCACTAAACTAACATACTGTACTGTACAGAGTTATCGTACAATGATTTCAAACGCCAAACTTCTGTTCTCAACTTTCATTTGCTGAAATATGCAAACCCCATACCTTCCTTCATATGTAGCTCATGACCTAGTCACCTATTTCATAGAAGAAAAAAAATCAGAGCCATCCATCACGATATCTGATCCTGCAAAGGCACCATTCACATCTCTCAGCTTCCTCCTTGAACACAAAGCAATCTTTTTTCTAGCACCCTTTCAATCTGCCCTCTTTACTCCATTCCATCATACATTATCTCCTCCATTCCCTCTTTTCCACAATAATACTTATTTTAACCTTCAACTTAATCCCTCCCTCAGCACTGGTAGTCTCCCAATATCTTTAAACACTCTTGCTGCCAAAGGATTTGCAAAGCAATACATTTATGACCCCACTGACAGTTACGGATTTCAGCATGCTTCTGTCACATTAATCCAATAAAATATTTTCTCTCTTCCAGACTCTCTAGCTTTTTCCCTGTTACCCTTCTACCAATTGCATCCAAATTACTCGAATCACTGGTACCTAACTAGTCCCAAACAAACTTTGGGAAAAGTTTTTTTTTTTTTGCAAAAGTAGCCAATGACCTTTATGAAGGTGAAATCTTAGTGGAAATTCTCCCTTCTTGTTCTTTTGAACCTCTATGTTGTCTCTTACACTGTAGATTGGACCAATCCTCCTTCCTCCCTACATTCAATTGACCTTCATGAAACAACCCTATTCTGGTTCACCTCCTGTTTGTCTGACTACATCTTAAAGTGTTTCTTTTGCTGGTGCTTCCCCCTCAACATCCTCTTTTGTACGGTTCATTCTGAGATTGTCACCTTCTATTCTGTACCATTTCACTTGGTATCCCTCTATATATATTTTTCCTGTCTATGTTGATAATACCACCATGTATCTATTTTCCCACTTCCGTCATTCAACTCATGCATTCATTAATCTGTGCCGCTAACATAATAGAATGTAATTTAATAAATGTCCACATTGATCATATTGATAAGTGGTTTATGGCTACGTCATTAGTATTAAATCATACTTTACAATTGTGTTAAGACATATATGCAAAAAAAAAAAGTTTCAAAAGCACATTTTTACATCAGTCCTCTTCCCTTAGATATATTAGTTAGCAATATAAGAAAACTGTAGTGGCTGTCATTTGGCCAAGCTACAAATTTCTTCAATTATCTGTACTGTATGTCTCTGTATACAGTATAAGACCCATGACAGTAGCAACTTTTTGTATGGGATGTAATGTTTGCAAAGAACATGTATGGAAAATGGTGTGAATGTCATTTAAACATTAATAACAGGAATAAAAATGTCATCCATACTTTGATTGATGCATGGCCATAAGGAAATTGTAATCTGAATTGGTCAATGGAACATTTGACGTTTCCTATACTTATGACAGAAAATGTAAGCGCATCATAATAAAAAAATCAACACACTAGAAAACATCAAATAGGATAAAGGAAAATGCTGCAAGTTAATATAATGAACACTACATATTAAGCAATAAAACTATGGTACCTCGTTCTACTGACAAAGATTTTAACAAGATCTGAAAATGGCTCAAAATCAATCTTCTCTTGACAAAGGTGGTAATGAGAATCGAAAATTGGATGCAATTAGCTTATCCTTATTACAGTTTTAAGATTGCAACCTCAAGATTCTGTTCACATGCCATTATCTTTGGGGTACAGAAGGCTATAAAATATGATCCTTTTAAGCAATGAAGCAAAATTCAGGGCAAGGCATGCAGAAATAGTCTTGAAAAAGAAAGCTGACATTTTCTTTTTATTCCTCTCTTCATCTGGCATCTTCTTCTTCTTTTTTTTTTTTTTAAATACAGAAACTGTTTTATATAAAACCATTTACAAGTGAGTGGTACTTTTTATATATTATTTGTCTGCTGCCTGATTTCTGTCACCTGTCCTGCTAATTAGGAAACAGGTATATAAAGCTTGTTTCCTGGTTCCTCTCCCCAAGAGCCTAGAGGCAGGAATGCTGCTGGAAGCAGAAAGGGGAAAGACTTTCCCCAAACAGGGTAAATCATTCTGTTCCTTTGTTAACTTGTAAAGTTCCTTATTTTGTTTGTTGGAAGCGGACAAGCCACCCAACCCTAGTCAGGGTGAACCTGTGTTTTGTTATTGCTCAGATGAGCAGGGTTTTGTTTTTCATTTGTATTCAGTGTTGTAGTCTCAGTGCCTGGGACTGAATAAACCAGACAGAAGCCTGCTTAAAGGAACAGTACATTTCGCCTAATCGTTTTTGCTACCCTAAAAGACCGTGTTCTAGCAGTCCCAGAAAGACGGCGGAGCCCCTTGTGTAAGCTGTTTGTCACAGTATGCATATGCACAGATTATATGGATAACAATACACATGTCTATGTAAAAATTTAAAAATGTGTAGTCTAGTGAAAAATTCAACTTGGATAGGAAATAACTAATATCCAACTACATAATCCAGTTTATTCTCATAATGCATTCGAAAATTGGACGGAGTATGAATAAAGTTATACATATGAGGATATCCAAAAAAATTATTGCATAGGTCAAAGGAAGCTGAAAAAAGAAAGAAATATATGTTAATAAGGAATTAACGGAATTTGCATATGTAACCACTATATAAGGGTGCTATCTGGAGCAGTAAATTATACCCCTGAGGAAGCCAAAGTCTAGTGAAACACGTAGGGTGAGACACCTATGACTTGCAAGCATCTGTAGCGAAACACCTACACACACCCCTTACCTGTTTCTGGCGCCAACCGGACCGGTGAGGAGGAAGCATCTTGCGTGCTTGCTGTGCCTGGTGTGATTGCCGCAGCACGTCAAAGCTGAGCCTGCTGTGGACACCACGTTGGAATAGAGTTAGAGGAGGAACAGAGTTTCAACAAAGATTACTATACATAGTTATTACAGATCGTGAGGAAAATACAGTGCCAGAAGAGGTAACAAACACAGCACCGGACAGACACTGTGGTAAGAGCCATTCTGTGGATGCAGTGAGCACAATCCAAGCCCAAACTGGGCGGTGAGCAGTGAAGGTGAATTTCAAATTACTGGAGTCCGTGAGTAAGACTGTGTTCACCTATGTTACCTGCACAAGTACTCATTGATATAACATATATATACAGTATATATATATATATATATATATATATATATATATATATATATATGTATGTATGTATGTATGTATGTATGTATGTATATATATATATATATATATATATATATATATATATAGCACAAGTATCTTTAAATAGAAACTATCACATATTGGTTGGTTATAGAGAATCAAGCTAAACAGCACAAAGATAATACTTATATAATCACCTCTTAGTGAAGCAACTCCTGCACTCATAACTACAGTAAGAATATAACATCTTTAAGAAGAACATCTAAAAATACTTAGGGCCTCATGTAGTAAGCGCCGAAAAGTAGTTTTTCGCCATTTTCTCGCCAATATTGCCTTCCAGATTCAGTAAGCGCCGATAAGCTCCAAAAATCGGCATTTTTTTTAGCCGAAAAAAACTTTTCGGCAGCCAGGTGCCGATAAGCCACTTTTCGCCATTTATCGGCACTTTCTGAAACCGGCTGAATTCTAGTAGCCACGATCAGCTTTTCACTGCTGATCGGCACTCTAGAATTGAGATTTTTACGGCACTCCAGCACGCCAACTAAAGTTGGCAAGTTGCTGGGGGAGAAGCATCAGCAAGGTCGACACTTAGAAAAATCAGGCCTTTTTCCTGCCTGGGATTGATGCCGGGGGTCTCCAGAGCTGATACCCATTAATACCAGCACCGGAGCCCCCCAGCATGCATCCGAGGCAGGAAAAATGCATTTAAAGCCCACTTCATTACCTTAGCGGCTAACCGCTAATGCAATGAAGGGGTTAAACATCCGTGCCAGATTTATTGTGGGTAGCAGGGTGTAAGGATCCGTGCTGCGGGTATACCCGCATCCAGCACATCCTTACCTTTTTCTCAGGCCATTCGGGCTCCCCGGCAGCATTCTCCACTCCTGGCTGCTTTACCTGCACCTCCTGCCCACGCTTGTCAGCCCTACGGGTGCACGCGCACCCAAGCTGCCATTGGTTGCCGCCAGGCGCCTGCCTCCGCTGACATGGCGCACGCTCCTTGTGTGTCGCCACTTGGGTCCCGTCGGCTCTGCCTCCCCGCTTCTCCCTCCTTGCCTGACCCTTCCCCTGTCCGTCCCTCTGCTCCTCCTCTTCTTCCCTCTGCTCCTGGATCCTCCGGTGCACCTTCCCCATGCTCCGCCTCCTCAGACGTCACGCACTTGCCCGGCACGCCCCTTCCCCATCTGCCTTGCCTCTCAGGTCCTCCTTCCCTTTCTGTCCCTTCCCTTGTCTGTCCCTCCGTTCCTCCTCTTACTCTGACCACTCCCTTTGCCTCTAGCAACTCTCCTCTATCTGGGGCCTTATCTTGCTCACTCCTCTGTTCCTCCCTTCACCCATTGGTTTCAAACTTCCTCACTCTGCTCTCCTATTAGGTTCCTCTTCACGCCACTCCTCCATCACTCCCCTTTCTCTGATTGGTCCCAGCCCCCTATATAATCCCTCTTCTCCATTTCCTCTTTGCTCTGCATAGCTTCTGTACCTTGGTGCTGTCTGCTGTTGCCTGGCCTCTCTTGTCTTTTCAGTGCTGCTCCTGTCCCTGAAATCTTTGCTGACCTCCCTGGATTTGACCCTTGCTTGAACTCTACTATGCTGCTCTCTGGAACCCTTTAAACCTTGCTTTGGACTTCTACGCTGCAGACATCTACAACCCTTGGACACGGCACACGGACAAACTACTACACTGCCCTCTCCACTCCATGACCCAGGCTACGGACAATCGATTACGCTGCCCTCTCCAACCCACGACCCTTGGCATACGAACTTAACCCTTCAAGTTCGGTATCATTTACATTCATGTTACCCGGACCACCTACGCTACTACCACACTCCGGCCGTGCCCCCGTTTGCTGCTAGGTGTGTGGTTTTACACTGTCCGCCTCAGTCCCGGGGTCTCGTCTGGCTTGTGGGCAGGCCGAGCATTACATTATGCAGAGCCCAACAGACCCCCCTGAGGTGGAAGATACCTTAACCACCATTTCCAAACACTTTAATTTTTTGGACAATCAAGTCTCCACTCTTAATCAGCAAGTTAATACCCTATCTCTTCACATTCCCCAGGGTAGTGTCCCCACGTCTTCCTCCAGGGTATACCGTGAAGGATTAGGTCCCTCTGACTTGCGGATACCTACCCCCAGTAAATAAGCGGGAGATCCACTTGCATGTCGCGGTTTCTTGAACCAGTGCGAAATACAATTTGAGCTGTCACCTTCTCGCTTCTCCACGGATCATACTAGGGTAGCCTACGTGTACTCCCTCCTCACCGGAGATGCCTTAGCCTGGGTCTCACCAATCTGGGAACTGAAACCCGAACTCACTTACAATTATGCCAATTTCAAAAGACAATTCCGATTAGTGTTTGACACTCCTGGACGCAGTGATATGGCGGCATCTTCTTTGTTCCATATTTCGCAGGGTCGGAGATCAGTGGCGCGTTACGCTCTGGAGTTCCGGACTGTTACAGTGGAGACGGACTGGAACAATGGGGCTCTCTCTGCCGCCTTCTGGCATGGGCTTTCGGAGACCCTAAAGGACGAATTGGCAGCTCGTGAGAGGCCATCCTCCCTAGAGGCCCTGATCGCTCTCTGCGTTCGGGTGGATCAAAGACTTCTGGAGAGGCGGGCTGAACACCAACGTTCTCGTACTGCTACTTCTCTGTCCTCTAATTCCAGATCTCCTCTTCCTGTACTGCCCGCACTGGAAGCCCCGGAACCCATGCAACTGGGCACACTTCACCTCCCTTCTACGGAGCGATTACATCGGAGGAATGAGGGGCTGTGCTTCTATTGTGGTTCTCCTGGGCATATCCTACCACGCTGTCCTTCGAGCAAGGAAATGCCAACGCCCAGTGAGGTATGGGGGAGTCTCACTGGGTACCATCTCTGCTTCTTCTCTTCCCTTACAGCATCTCCCTAAACGTCTCCTATTGTCGGTGCTCCTTAAGCACGCAAATATCCAGACCCCTGCTAAGGCCTTCTTTGATTCTGGTTCCAGAGGAAATTTCATAAACCAGGCGTTTGCTACTCAGCATGGCATTCCTCTCCGGGAGAAGGCCTTTCCGGTCGGATTTGAGGCGATTGATGGTCGACCCCTGCAGTCAGCCTTTATTACCTTGGAGACACTTCCTCTTGAACTCTCTATGGATGATGCACATTCGGAAATTATCTCTTTTGATGTCATTCACTCTCCTTCGGTTCATATCATCCTGGGCTTGCCATGGCTGCAATTACACAATCACATCATCAATTGGACGGCCGAGGTTCCTGTTCTATGGAGATCCTCTCAAGTAGGAGTGTCTGCTCCATCCACAGCGGTATTGGCCGTCCTGGAGACCACGTCCCCACAAGACGTCTCCCTTCCGGACGTCTATTCGGAGTTCCTGGATGTCTTCAGTAAGGCCAAATCCGAGGAGCTTCCCCCTCATCGCCCTTTCGACTGTCCGATAGACTTAATTCCGGGTGCTCCATTTCCCAAAGCCAGGTCTTATCCGTTGTCCTTGCCTGAGACTGAGGCCATGTCCCAGTATATCTCAGAAAACCTTGCTAAGGGCTTCATTCGGAAATCTAGTTCCCCGCTGGAGCAGGATTCTTTTTTGTAAAGAAGAAGGATGGAACGCTTCGCCCCTGCATCGATTTCCGTGGCTTGAACAAAATTTCCATAAAAAATCGTTATCCTTTGCCTCTTATTCCGGAGCTCTTCGATAGACTGCAAGGCGCGACCATTTTCTCCAAACTTGACCTAAGAGGAGCATACAACCTGATTCGCATCCGCAGAGGAGATGAATGGAAGACTGCGTTCAACACACGCATTGGTCATTATGAGTGTAGGGAGAAGCTTGTGGGAAGCGCAGATGTCACCATATGTCGGGAAATAAATATATATAGTGTAGTAGGTTCTCCAAAATAAACAATCAATTCAAAGAATCACGATTGGGAACTCACACTTTCCCAGTGAAAGATCAGCAGTGGATATAATATTGAAGACTCGGTCAGTGTGAAGTATCAGGAATCAGCAGAATAATCCCTCAATGTAAAAAGATGACACACTTAGTGCAACATTGCATGTTCCAGTAAAATATATTATCCAAGGCAATAAGTATTGCACTTACATTAGGCACTATGTGCATAGACACGTAACAATAATGATGAGCAGCTTGTGCATGCCACCAGCGCTGCTCCCGAGGTTGCGTTGCGTCACTTCCGGTCGGTCCGACGCGTCACTTCCGGTTGCGATCGGTCGCAGGGATGGAATCACTGGGTAGAGGGGGAGATGCTGAATACACTTCTCAGGCTGCTGCAGGTTCAACTCAATGCGTTTCGCTGGCTTGGCAGCTTCGTCAGGAGTTCAATCTGTGGCATTACATCTGCATATCTGGTGGTCCATGCATATCCGGTGGTCTACCGGATATGCAGATGTTATGCCACAGATTGAACTCCTGACAAAGCTGCCAAGCCAGCGAAATGCGTTGAGTTGAACATGCAGCAGCCTGAGAAGTGTATTCAGCATCTCCCCCTCTACCCGGTGATTCCATCCCTGCGATCGATCGCAACCGGAAATGACGCAACGCAACCTCGGGAGCAAGGCTGGTGGCATGCATAAGCTATGCATCATTATTGTTACGTGTCTATGCACATAGTGCCTAATGTAAGTGCAATACTTATTGCCATGGATAATATATTTTACTGGAACATGCAGTGTTGCACTAAGTGTGTCATCTTTTTACATTGAGGGATTATTCTGCTGATTCCTGATACTTCACACTGACCGAGTCTTCAATATTATATCCACTGCTGATCTTTCACTGGGAAAGTGAGTTCCCAATCGTGATTCTTTGAATTGATTGTTTATTTTGTGGAACATACTACACTATATATATATTTCTTTCCCCACATATGGTGACATCTGCACTCCCCACAAGCTTCTCCCTACAATCTATGACAGGAGGAATTGGATCTTCTCCATAGAGGGTTGAGCAGCGAAGTTCACTATTATATATTTTTTATTCACTTATAATTAATGAGCACTTTTTTTATAAAAGGTTTTTTATATAAGGTCTATTATTCACAAGTTTATTGCACCTCTATTAGAAGCATCTCACACTTCCTTTTTACACTAGTCATTATGAGTACCTGGTGATGCCGTTCGGGTTGTGCAATGCCAATGTAGTCTTCCAAGACTTTATGAACAAGGTTTTTCATGACCTATTGAACTCTTGTGTAATTATCTACTTGGATGATATCTTCATTTTTTCTAAGACCCTCGAAGAACACATTCTTCATACCAAGATGGAGCTCTCTCGTTTACGGGCCAACAAACTCTATGCCAAGATGGAGAAGTGTGTCTTTCATCAATCCTCTACTACCTTACTGGTTTACATTGTCTCGATCAAGGCTTCACCATGGATCCGGAGAAGCTCAATTCCGTACTCGAATGGCCTCAACCTAACTCCTTAAAAGCGATTCAGCGTTTCCTCGGCTTCACAAACTATTACAGGAAGTTCATTGCTGGCTTTTCTACTTTGGTGGTACCCATCATGGCCCTTACCAAAAAGTGGGCCGATCCATCCTCATGGCCATTGGAAGCCACCCGGGCCTTTGAATCTCTTAAAAGAGCCTTTGTCTCAGCTCCGATTCTGTGACATCCCGTCCCCACCCTCCCCTTTACTTTGGAAGTTGACGCCTCCGACGTAGGAGCTGGTGCGGTTCTCTCTCAAAGGACTACTCCCGAAGACAAATTACACCCCTGTGGGGTTTTTTCTAAAAAAAAATCTTCTGCAGAAAGAAATTACGACGTGGGGAATAGGGAATTGTTAGCCATCAAGATGGCTTTACAAGAGTGGAGACATCTCCTGGAAGGAACCAAAGAGCCCATTTCCATTCTGACGGACCACAAGAATCTATCCTACATTGGAGGCGCTCGTCGCCTTGGTCCTCGTCAAGCTCGTTGGGCCCTGTGCTTTTCTAGGTTTAATTTCACCATCTCTTATATTCCTGGGACTAAGACTATCAAAGCGGATGCACTTTTCCGCTAGTTTATCACTGAGGAGAAGTCTCAAGATATCCCGGAGAATATTCTACCCTCCCAGTTGTTTATTGCTGCCGCTTCTTTTGACATTCTAGACAAGATTCTGGAATCCCAGACTCAGGTTCTCGAAGGGTTGGAAGCTCCTGATGGTCGTCTTTACGCGGCTCCACGTTTTCATCTCAAAATTCTGGAATGGGGCCATTCCTCCTGATCTGCTGACCATCCCGGCTTTAAGAAGACCAATGATTTAATTCAACAAACCTTCCGGTGGCCCAACATGTCGAAGGATATCAGAGCTTTCACCTCTTCATGCCCAGTCTGTGCACAAAATAAATCTGTCTGTCAATAACCTTCCGGTCTTCTTCAACCCCTCCCGGTACTGGATCGTCCATGGAGTCACATTTCTATGGACTTCATCATGGATCTTCCCCCATCTAATGGCATGACAATCATTCTCGTAATTGTCGACAGATTTTCTAAGCAAGCTAATTTTTTCCCCTCAAGGGTCTCCCCAATTCCAGTACTTTGGTCGGTATTTTGTAAAGGAAATATTCCGTATTCATGGTGTCCCGTGGTCCATTGTTTCAGATCGGGGTACGCAATTTATTTCTAAATTCTGGCGTGTATTTATCCAGAGGTTGGGCATTACCTTTCTTTTTCCTCGGGCTACCACCCCCAAACAAATGGGCAGACCGAACGTATGAACCAATCCCTGGAACAGTATTTACGTTGCTTTTCTTCGGACTCTCAGGATAATTGGGCTGAGTTACTCCCTTGGGCTGAATTCGCGATTAACTCTCTTAAGAACGAGTCTACCCAAGAATTAACGTTTTTTATTAACTACGGATTTCACCCTACACGTCTTCCCATGCATCCTTCCAGGTCTGGAGATCCGGCAGCAGATGAGAGGGTATCTTCCTTACAGGAGTCATGGAAAAGGATTCAAGCAGTGCTTCAAAAATCCATGTTAAGGAAGAAGAAACAAGCAGATAGGCTCCGTCAGGAGGGCCATATATTCATCCCCGGAGAGAAGGTCTGGCTTTCTTCAAAAAATATCAAATTGAAGGCCCCAACCCCTAAATTGTCTCCCAGGTTCCTGGGCCCTTTTTCTATTCTGAAACAGATTAACCCTGTGGCCTATGAACTCCAACTGCCTCCATCCATTGGAGGGTTTGCTTGATGAGCAATTAGTGGCAACATTATCATATGATCCTTCTACTGATTTTTTTCAGCATAAACATACATAGTTTAAGAAAAAATCCATCTTCTGTGCCAATAACTCTAATGGCCCATTTATTTCAACCTTTGAAAAATTAGTGGAAAGGGATTTAAAAATTTTGGCCGAGGGCTTTATGATAGGCAATCCTAGGATTGATAATCTTACGGAGGCTGAGAGACATGAGTTACTGAAGCTCCAAAAGGATAAATCATTAGTTATTAAAAAAGCGGACAAGAGGGGAGCAATTGTCGTTCAGTCCTCGGAAGATTATAATATGGAATCACTAAGACAATTAGGAGACACTCTATCCTACAAAAAAATTAAATCAGATCCTACCCAAATGTTTCTTAAGGAATTGAAATCTCTCCTGGAATTTGGTGAGGTACTTTATGTTTTGAATCCAAAAGAGCTGGGCTTTCTATATCCATCACACCCGGTAATACCCATTTTTTACCATCTCCCAAAGATCCATAAGACCCTGGCACATCCACCTGGTAGACCAATTGTGTCAGGTATTGGATCTTTGGGAGATGGCTTATCACGTTATATTGATTGATTTTTGCAGCCCTAGGTTTTGGGTTTACCATCATTTATAAAAGACTCTAGAGATCTCATAGAGGATCTTAAACAAATTAAATGGAACAAAAATTGTATATGGGTCACGATGGACGTAAGATCTTTGTATTCCATTATTAACCACAAACAAGGCATTGAGGCCATATAACATTTTTTCTAGTCTTTCCCCAGCACTGTGCACTTTTCTTATCGAGTCTATCACCTTTTAACTTACACACAATTATTTTTGTTATGATGCACAATTTTATTTACAATTTATAGGCACGGCTATGGGCACATCTTTCGCACCTTCGTACGCTAATTTGTTTATGGGATTATGGGAATCACTTTTTATTTATGTGATCATAATTTATTTAGGAGACACAATCTTTTTAATCGACGCTATATCGATGACCTCATTTTTATTTGGGAGGGTGATGCACAAACTCTGGATGAATTCATTCAGACTTTAAATACTAATGAATATAATTTACACTTCACATACGAACACAGTATCCATCATATTTGTTATTTGGATCTTATGTTATACATAGATTTAGAGGGGAAGATACAGACAGACGTTTATAGAAAGCCCAACTCTAGGAACTCATATTTGATGGTTAGCAGCACTCAGGAATTCCTCTCTTAAGAGGCCCTGCATAAGGGCCAGCTGCTGTGTTTGAAACGGCTATGCTCTACAGAAGAAAACTTTGATACACAGGCTCAGAAACTCATCACGAGATTCCGTGAAAGGGGATACAAGGATAGGGATCTCACAGAAACATTAACTTTGGTGAAATCCATGAAGAGGGAAGATCTCCTCTCTATGTATATCTCTAAAAAAGAACAACGGGGTAAAAAAGGATCAAAACCAATACCGCTCTTTATTATACAGCAGAGTGGACAATCTAATACCATACGATCTATTGTTACAAAACATTGGGAGACATTGAAATTATATATGGATTTGAAGGCTATTATGGATAGGGGACCTAAATTTGTATTTCGCAAGGCGAAATCTTTGGCCACATATCTGTCCCCTAGCCTTTTTTCCTCACAACATACTATGGGTATAACGAATATACCTAAAGGCTTTTTTCAGTGTGGCCATTGCAACATATGTCGATATGCTAAAACTCTTAAAAGGATAGAGTGTTCTAAACCTAAGGCACATAAGACCATACAAACATTCATTAACTGCAATACAAGTTATGTAGTTTATATACTTAGATGTGGATGTAATAAGGTCTATATTGGCCGGACTATCAGGCCCCTAAAACATAGAATCCAAGAGCATGTTCGTTTGATTAAGAAAAAGGACACAATACACCCGGTCTCGAGACATTTTTCCACTTGCCCCATGGGAGGGATACTGGGCTTCTCTTTTTCAGGCCTGCCACAAGGGGGGAGATAGATTGAACCTCCTAAATAAGCGAGAGATGTCCTGGATCTTCTGCATGGATAGTCTCCACCCATTCGGTATTAATGTGGATTGGGAATTGGCCCATTTCCTATAGGTTCATGAGTGGCACATATTTACATTATGTATGTGCATAAATTTGTTTACAGTATATGCTATGTATTGATATAAAATCTTTATAATACATAAATATAGATTGTGATAACATCTATAATATAAGGTTCCTCCCGGGACTTGTTGTACATTATTGTTAGATGTCTCATAGATTTGTTACTTCACTAGTTGGCCCTTTTCGTTCCTAATTGTCAATAGGGGTATTTTATATGAGTGCTCTTTATTAGAACGTACACTGCTCTGCCTTTTGTGTTCACTAAGACTTATGTGATATAGACTATGGGGTTTTCTCAAACATCCAGGGGGAGCATAAGGGGAAAAAAAACACAAATTTAAGTGCAGACGTTTCTAAAAAGTGGAATGATTGTGTCTTGGCTCGTATAAATGTACTACTCACAAGATATATGAGTTATTCAGGCAGTTGGCAAATTGGGTTGCCACCCATATAGATGGCTGCGATCTGGACCCCCCTTGTTGGAGATACCGTCAGCAGGATGATGTATGGAGTTGGAGCACGTTACCACACTATTTCTTTATTCATAAGTGTTAGGACACCTGAGATGTTTAAGACTGCTTTATATATCTAAAGGGACTGGAACCCTGCTCATATCATGCTATTGATTATCTCACAGCACCACTGAAAGTATTAGGAGCACCCAATTAGGGAGTTTCCCTTATCTACCTTGCCTCCATCAATGAAGATTTAACCCGTCTTCCACGTTTCCCTTTTGAAACCTTTAAATTCAAGGCAAACGGTTCACTCACCCCTCCCTTCGACCGCCCCTCCCATTGTACCTGGACTACAGGACTTTGAAATTCAATCTATCATTGATTCTCACATCTCCAGGGGCAAACTACAATTTTTGGTCCACTGGAAGGGATACGGACCTCAGGATCGTTCATGGGTTTCGCATTCGGATGTTCATGCTCCTTCCCTACTCAGAGTTTCCACCAAAAATTTCCCCTCAAACCATGGTTGGTTCGTCTGGAGTCCGACCCCCAAGGGGGGGTACTGTAAGTATCCGCGCTGTGGGTATACCCACGTCCAGCGCATCCTTATCTTTTTCTCAGGCCATTCGGGCTCCCCGGTGGCATTCCCCGCTCCTGGCTGCTGGCTGCTTTACCTGCACCTCCTGCCCATGCGCGTCAGCCCTACGGGTGCACGCACACCCAAGCCGCCATTGGTTGCCGCGTGTTGCCGCTCGGGTCCCGTCGGTTCCGCCTCCCCGCTTCTCCCTCCTTGCCTGACCCTTCCCCTGTCCGTTCCTCTGCTCCTCCTCTTCTTCCCTCTGCTCCTGGATCCTTCAGTGCACTTCCCCATGCTCCGCCTCCTCGGACGTCACGCACTTGCCCGGCATGCCCCTTCCCCATCTGCCTTGCCTCTAAGGTCCTCCTTTACCTTTCTGTCCCTTCATTTGTCTGTCCATCTGTTCCTCCCTTACTCTGACCACTCCCTTTGCCTCTAGCAACTCTCCTCTATCTGGGCCTTATCTTGCTCACTTCTCTGTTCCTCCCCTCACTCCCATTTGTTTCAAACTTCCTCACTCTGCTCTCCTATTAGGTTCCTCTTCAGGCCACTCCTCCATCACTCCCCTTTCTCTGATTGGTCCTAGCCCCCTATATAATCCCTCTTCTCCATTTCCTAGCTTCTGTACCTTGGTGCTGTCTTCTGTTGCCTGGCCTCTCTTGTCTTTTCAGTGCTGCTCCTGTCCCTGGAATCTTTACTGACCTCCCTGGATTTGACCCTTGCTTGAACTCTACTACACTGCTCTCTGGAACCCTTTGAACCTTGCTTTGGATTTCTATGCTGCAGACCTCTACAGCCCTTGGACACTGCACACGGACAAACTACTACACTGCTCTCTCCACTCCACGACCCAGGCTACAGAATATATATATATATTACACCAACATCCCCTATACCCCCCTAACATACAGTACATATATGCACAGCAATGATACTATAGGCCGGCGGGGGCCCTCGGGTGTTACCCTCAGGCCTGCAGTACCAATTCTGTGCCCCCCCAAATTAATTTAAAAACACATACATACTTATAACAAAATAACCCCCCCCCCCCTAATACATACAGTATAGTAATGGGCACAATTACTATTATCCACAAATGGATAATAGTGCATTTGCCCATTTAAAATACATAAAGAACAATAAATACATTAAATACATATTGCACTCACCCTTGTCCGGCTGCCATAATGAAGGTCATAATCATCTTCATCACCGTCCATGCCCCCTCCGATGCTGCAAAACATAAACAAGAATAAAAACAGCCAATGTAATGTCCCCTAACCCCTTAATCACCATAGCGGTTATTAATTGCTACATTCATTAAGGGGTTAACCCACCCTCACCCACCACTCGGAAGGCCTAAATACCCTCCCCCACTACCCCCCCACCCCGTGAGGCCTAACCACCATCACCCTATACCCATCCTGGAGGCCTACCCACATACCCGTGGGACCAATACCCCCTTCCGCCACACCCAGTACCCACAATAAAAAAAATACACAGCCCCACAATAAACATCATTATATTTATTAAATACATAACCCACACCCTGTGCCCCCCAAGAAAAACATGATTTATTATTTTACATACAGGCTTAATACCCCAGGCCCAAGGGAGTCCCCGGTGGGCCTGACGGGTCACCTCAAAGACCTACAGTAGCCCAGCACCATGTTTCAAACAGGGTCTGGAGGGCTGCGGGTGGTCCCCGCCAGGCACCATGGTCCACCAGGTGGTCTCCGTGGGTCACCGTGGGCCACTATGTGGTCCCCACGGGTAGGCCCGAGGCTGTCTGGGGGCCCCCGTGTCAGACCCAAGGTGTCTGAGGGGCCTTGTTTGCATCACACGGGGGACTGGGGGCCCTCGGGTGGTCCCTACGGGTCCATGGTGCCCCCACAGATGTGGGGCCACCGGTTCTTCCCCACAGGTGTCCCCCATGGATCCGGACACCGTTTACCCGTGAGAAGTCCGAGGAGACCTCAGGTGGTCTCCATAGGTCTCCTGCAGACCTGAGGAAACAACCCGTATGTAAAAATAAATAAACATGTCCTATACATTAAATACATCAACCCCCCCCCCCCCATTTTTCTTTGTCATACATTTTTGAGCACAGTTGTCCTTTGTTACATTAAGGGAAATTTTAGCATGCACGCACGCACACGCACAAACGCATGCACTATAATTTCAGAATCTACTAAAAATTGAAACTCCGGCTTTTTGGACTGATCTGCAGAGTTCTGCGGCTAAAAGGAACCAGAAATCCACTGTGGAATCCGAACCCGGAGAAAATGTCACCCCTCTCTAGCGAGTTACCATTTATATTGTCAAATAATGCAAAATAACCAAGATACAAACTGAAAATGTGCTTGTTTCATTGATGTGTTACTTTGTCTACCTCTATTAAAATACGAAAATTGCATATTATATGAAAACTATTTACAGTATATTAGAAGCTATTTATTATATTACTACAATGCCAGTTAAGGCATTATCAAAAGCAAACTCCCATTGAAGTCAATGGCACTAACACAGTTTCATAAATATACCCTATTGTATTTACAAAAATATGTCACCTACTAGTTCTGATTGATATTCAACCTTACCCAGTCTATATCTCTGTATATATTTGAAACAAAAGGCAGCAGTTATATTTCACTAGCTCTCAAATTACCATAGCACAATAAGCCATCTGTTTGCTTTTGTACTGTGAAGTCACTTGCAAACTGCAACTGAGTAATAGTTTAAACATGAAATAGCTATTTTTCGGAGGAATAAATATTGCTGAAAAAATGTAAATGTAACTGAACAAAATGACCCAATGGACATTAACTTTGAAAACCCTTGAGTTAGTTCACTAAAATATGCTAAATATGAAGCATTGGTATCTACAGTATGCCATATTTATAGAACACAGTGTTTGAACATGTAACCCTGGTTCCCCCACAACTAAAGTGCTACCAGTACTGTTGTTACCTGTTGGCTCACAGAAAGGCTGAGCCTGGGGTGACTGTGTGTCCGTCTCGGTGGAGCGCTTACACCTGAACGGAATAATTGCGCAGCAGGATAAGCCCCATCCAGGAACAATACCAGTAATACACACACATATATATATATATATATATATATATATATATATATATATATATATATATATATATATATATACAGTAGAGGCAACTCTTATTCGAACAAAAACCAGTGGCAATTCCCCAAAAAAACCAGGAAACACCCAGGTACATTCTGAATACATGCCTTAAACTTTCCTTAAACTAGCCCCAGCATTTCTGCATTGATTAATGGCCTATCAGATTAACAGCGGGGGTCCCTGGCAGTCCCATTCAAACTGAATTGGACTGCCAGGGATCCCTGCTCTGTTAATCCTATGGGTCGTTAGTCAATGCAGAAATGCCTTAAACGTGCCTCAAACTAGCCCAGAACATACCCAGCACATATCCAGCACATACCCAGAATGTAACCCGGCTAGTTTACGGCAAATGTTAGAATAAACGTTGCCTCTACTGTATAATCAAAAAATAAATAGATGATACCGTTCTGTGGCTAACGAAATGCTTTTATTTGTGTGAGCTTTCGAGATACACTGATCTCTTCTTCCGGCGATGTTACAATGAATGAAGCAAGCAAAAGCTATACTATAAACAGTGTCTATTGGAATGTTATCTGTGCTGGTCCTTCCCCCGGTGTGGATGTGTTTTTTGGCTGGAGGTGTCAAAAGGTTCCTGAAAGCAAGTGATGAAAGAGTGTGTATGTGTATCAGTGTGAATAAAAATGAATGGAGAGCCCACAGTATATACAGTGCTTTACAAAAGGTGTGTGTGGAGTGGGAGTGGATATAAATGGTGTGGGTGGATGTGGAAATGTGAGAGTTAGTAGCACAACTAAAAGTGTGTGTGGATACTATGTGGTCCCTATTGGTGTATAAGGATGGAAAAACAAGAAGTATAAGTATGTGTGAGAGACAGCTGTGTGTGCATACATATAGCACAGTATGTACAGACATGGCCTATAGCGCTCATGGGAAGAGAGTTCACTTGTGTCAGTAATGACTCATAAAATTTCGATCTTTGTTTAGGCCACTGCTAAGTGTCCCGAACAGTTGCATAAATTTGTATTCATGCAACCGTCTCTCTTTCGGTGTTTTAAGATTACCTTTGCGTATGGCAACCCTCAGATCGTTCATCTTATGGCCAGAGTCAAAGAAATGTTCGCCAACAGGACTATCTCTTGTTCCGCGTGTGATGCTGTGGCGGTGCAGATTCATTCTCTTGTTTAGCCCCTGCCCTGTCTCACCTATGTAGTAGCAGCCCCCTGGGCATTTCATGCACATGATGAGGTACACGACATTGCTGGAGGAACAGGTGAACCTTCCTCTGATTTTTTTATTCCCGATTACACTTAGCAGTGGCCTAAACAAAGATCGAAATTTTATGAGTCATTACTGACACAAGTGAACTCTCTTCCCATGAGCGCTATAGGCCATGTCTGTACATTCTGTGCTATATGTATGCACACACAGCTGTCTCTCGCACATACTTATACTCCTTGTTTTTCCATCCCTATACACCAATAGGGACCACATAGTTTTATTTTTTGATTATTGAAGCTCGGCTAACACGGTACTGATACCTCTACATATATATATATATATCTTTACTGTAGACACTAATAACAGTACCCTGTACTACACAGTATAATAGGCCCCAACCTGATACCACCATACCACCAGTGAGTGTCCCCAAAGTACACTGGGTGATGTCCTTTTCCCAATGTCATGGCCCACCCAAAGTGTAGGAGATAGCGTTATTCCTTGGAATGTTGGTGCACTTAGTTGAGGTACCTGCCGGATATTCCAGTGCCCGGTGTGGCTGACTTATACAGCAGGGATCCTCTTGATCCAGCGACTTCGTCATCCACGTAGGTATCCGCCGCTGTGTGGGATGAGTTCCAGTAGGTGGTTCCCACCTTTGAGAGTATTTGTATGTAGCGGTGGTCTGCACAGGCCACAGTCACCGCACGGCATCTTCCTCTGTGCCCCTGACACTACTCAGCAAATGGGGAAGCGTCCCTATCTAGGGCCTTCCGTGAAGAAAACACAAGATCACTTGAGTAGGGCTTATCTGGGACCTAAGGGGGTACTCTGGCCTTGTTCTGTTTGCCACTAACACTCAGATACTACCTTTCCCTTCTCTGTCCTGGCTCTGACTGGCGTGGACTCACTAAGCGCACCAAATGTATATTTTCCTGTTCCCTGCTTCTGTCCCCAAGGCTCATGGGACTTGTAGTCCTTTGCAGAGCTGTTTGGAGTAAGGGCCACCACTCTACCATGTCCTGCGCATGCGCAGGGTATAGCAAGATGGCCACTGGCTCCTAACAGTGCACTGCACATATGCAAATCCTTATCACGCATGTGCACACCTACACAACATGGCGGCGCCCTTCAGCAGTGTTCACCATGGGTCTCCGGTGACCCGCTCGCCCACATCCACCTGCCTGCACCCGCAACACTCTCCAGAGGCATCCCAGTAGCCGTCTCCCTCCCGCAGCCCGGAGGTAAGAGGGGGACCTGGCTATATCCATATGAAGAGGTCTGTAAATGTATTAACACGTTTTTTCTGCTGATGTTCAGTAGTTGCAGTATGTTCCATATAGAAAAAATACATTGAAATGTTATGTGGTAAAAAACAGCTGATATTCACAAATGATTCACAAAAAATGTACACCATCATGTTATGCAATATGCATGTCTAACAACTAAAATGAAACACAAAAATTTGTCTATGAAACGTTTATTCACCTCTTCCAATTTATCATGATTACTGTACCTCTACACCTATATAGTATGTTTTTATTAAACTTGATCATTCAACTTAGACATTTAACAAGCAATTAATATCATGTTAAAGTGTCAGGAATCCACTCCTGGCTTTTCTCGTAGCCTTGCAGGGTGCTGTTGTTCTCACTAATTCCCTCTTTGCAATCAACAGCAGCTGTGTGGGCTATCACTGCAACCTAGCTTTGTACTCAGTCATTGGAGCAGTGCCCTCACACCCTCCTCCGGGTATTGGCCCACTGGCCTTTAAATACTGCATTTCCCACAATCCCTCTCTGCCGAGCATAATCCTTCTAGGACGTGCCTGTGTTCTGCAACAAGCCCTTGCTTGTTTTTCCCCGTTACTAATCCTGTTGATGTCTTCCAGCATTAGTTCCTGCTTTCCCTGCAACCTGCTGCTGCTACCCTTAGCAGAGGTTGTTGTTTGGACCCCTTGGCCTGCTGCTCTTTCTCCCTTCACAGAGGCCAGCTTGAACTCTTGCACTGAAGCACTGGTTTACCGGTGCTGCTTGGCGGGGTCCCCACCCCGGTCTGCCTTCCCTCTCCTAGACCGGTGCAATGGGACGTGGATGCCACTTGTGCAAACCCCATTCCCGACCTGCAGCGATTACGCTGAATCAGGAGGACCTGCTTGATTACCTGTTGCCGACTCACTGCTTTGCATACAACTAACCGCATATCTCCTATCCCGACTCTGGCTCGTCCAACGATTACGCTGTCCTCTCCAATCCTGAACCCGGCCTGTTTGACTATAAACTTCGCACTCCGGACCAGTCTGCGCTGTCTAAGGTCGGTGATTTCATAACCCAGCCTCAGCCACGCGGTCCGGACCCGGTTTGTGGCGAGCACAACCGTGACAGTATGCTCGGCCCCACAAAACCAGACTGTACCGTGGCGGGGGTTTGTAAATGTGTAACTGTACCTATGTCTCAGGCTGCGGACCAGTCCCTGTTTGAAAAACAGTCTCCACCTAATCTTGCTGGTATGTATGAAGGGTTAACCCCTGCAGAAAGACTGACTTGTAAAGAAATACTTTCTAAGTCTCAGGAATGTAGAGAGGTAAAGACGATGCTACAAGCCCAGTACTCCCAACTACTCCTTCTTATGTCTACTCCGGGTCTGGAAACTGTGGATTTTGGGGTACCGGCTCAGGCCATAGACACCACCCTTAAATTATTCCTGGAATTTGACAGGAACATAAGTGAGCGTGAACCTCTACTTGCTGCCTACGCACATTCTATTCACAAACCCTTTTCTGTCAGTCCTATTGTTAAACCTGTGGGAGTACCTTCCTCTCAAAAAAATGACCAAACCGTCCCACTATCACTGCCCCCTAAGGTAGAAGCTGCCACGGTCTCTAGCCCTGATTGCACCTCCCGTTACTTAGACCCCAAGGATATGTCTACATTAACCCCTGCCAATCAGCCCTGTGAGGTTCCCGTGGAGTATACATGTATTTCCCAAGCCAAAGTTATGGCTTTAGTGTCTGAGAATAAACCCCTTCTACCCTCAATTTCTAACTCGGAACCCCTAACTTCTGCCCTTGAGGTTATTCCTATCTTAACCCCTGCTAGTCAGGCCTATGAGTCCCCCACTGTAAATCCCTGCATTCCCCAGGTCAGGTGTATCTCATAGCACCAGAGAATGAACACTGTTTGCCCTCTCTTTCTAACTCAGTATTTCTAAACTCTGTCCCCGAGGTTATTTCTGTTTTAACCCCTGCTAGTCTGCTCCATTGTTAACCCTTGTATTTCGCAGACTAATGTTAGGTCCCATGGTCCAGAGGCTGAACCCCCTATGACCCCACTTTCGGAGGCTAGCTTCTCTTTTTCCGATTCTCAGACACAGCCTGACTTAACCCTTGAGGTTTTTCCTGTATTAACCCCTGCGGGTCTGTCCTATGAGCCTCCTTTGGTAATCCCCTATTGTTCATCAGCCAAGTACACGCCCTTGGCTCCAGAGGAGGAACCACTTGTGTCCCCAATTTCAGAGGCAAATCTCCCTCTTTTTGACTCTTTTTGACTCTCAGGTACTATCTGCATTAACCCCTGTAAATCCTTGCTGCCCCCAGGCTAATGCGTCCTTTCTAGCATCAGAGAATGTATCCCCAAGTCTGACAGTAGAGGTTGCACTGAATGACTCCACTAAGGTTGTGAGTCCTTGGATATTCTTTGCTATAATTCCCCTGCTTCAGCTCAAGTTTCCGCTGCCATGTCCCCTGAAACTTCTGCTAAAATACTGATTCCAGTTAAATGTATTCAGGAACCAGGTTTTTCCCTAAGCCTGTTTGCAGAATCCCCACTCCCAGGTATTTCGCTGATCCAGTCTGTCTCTCAGAGATCTGAGATCCCTGCTTCAGCGCATAGTCCCCTTGTCATGGAATCTGTAGTCGTTTCTGATTTCCCAACACTCCTTCCCAAGTACCCACTTCAGAGACTAGCACAGTTGTGGTTGCCCCCCCCTTGTACTGTCTGTGTTCTCCTCTTCTCAAACCCTAGGGTTAAAAACGAACAGTGCTCATTATGCCAATCCTGAGGCTCAAGTTGTTGAGTTTCTGACACACTGCTCCAACTCAAAAGTGATGCTTTTTAATATGGCTAGCTAGAAACCAGTACACAGTTTCCCCCCTCTCTGAAATTTTCCTTGTCGGCCCTGCTACTCAGAGAAAAGAAATCCTTCCTTCGGAATCCCTTTCCATAGAGGCCGTCCTTGCTTGCGGATATCCGCTAAGGCAATGAAGGGGTTAAGGAAGAATAGGAAAATGGAGGGTATACGGCGCTACTGCGCATGTCCGAAAAAGGCTCCCAGAATTATCTTCAATCAACTTTATTGAACACACACAGGGCTACACCAGCATCTCCCCCTCAACGCATTTCACCCTTACACAGAGGGCTCTCGTTAAGGAAGACTAGCATGTTTATTGGGGACATTTGCCCCCAAGAACATTGCAATAAACAACATACACCCCCTGTGTATTTAAAATACATAAACACCAATCAATACATTATACATATAGCACTCACCCATTTCCGGATGCCACGATGAATGCCATCCTCATCTTCATCTTGGCCATGCCCCCTCCGCTGCTGCAAAACATACACAAGAAAAAAATATCCAATGTAATGTCCCCTAACCCCTTAATCACCATAGCGGTTATTAACCGCTACAGTCATTAAGGGGTTAACCCAGCATCACCCACCAATCAGGAGGCCTACATACCCTCCCACACTGACCCCCCACCCAGTGAGGCCTAACCACCCTCACCCACTACCCACAAGGGAGGACTACCCACATACCCTTGGGGCCCATACCCGCTCCCCCCACCCCCAGTACCCACATAAAAACAATACACTGCCCCACAATAAGCATCATTCTATTTATTCAATACATTACCCACCCCCTGTGCCCCCCATAAATATATGATTTATTCTTTTACATACAGGGTTCATACCCCAGCCCCACGCGAGTCCCCGGCAGGCTGGCGTGTCACCTGACAGACCTACAGGGTACCAGCAACTTGTTTCACACAGGTTCTGGAGGCCTGTTGGTGGGTCCTTCCAAGCGCCATGGCCCCCAGGTGGTCTCCTTGGGTCACCGTGGGCCACAATTGGGTCCCCACGGTAGGCCCGCGGATGTCTGGGAGCCCCAAGTCAGACCCACAGGTGTCTGCGGGGCCTCAAGTGGTTCTCACACGGGTCTGGGGAACTCACGAGTGCTCACTACTGGCCCGCAGTGCCCCCACAGATGTGGGACCACCGGCTCATCCCTGCACACTATGGGTCCGTGGTGCCCCCACGGATGTGGGACCACCGGTTCATCCCCGCACACTATGGGTCCGTAGTGCCCCCTACAGATGTGGGACCACTGGTTCTTCAACGCAGACTACGGGTCCGCAGTGCCCCCACAGATATGGGACCACCGCTTCATCCCCGCAGGTTTCACCCGTGAAACCACCAGCCTGATACCCGTGAGATACCCGAGGATACCGCAGGTGGTCTCCAGAGGTCTCACGCAGAACCAAGGAACCAACACTGAATGTAAAAAAAAATAAACCTGGCCTATAAATTCAATACATACATCCCCCCCCCCAACACCTACAGTACAATAATGTGCAAAATAATTATTATCCAGATAGGGATAATAGATTATTTGCCCATTATTAAACACATTAACTAGCATATAAAAATAAATAAAGTACTACTGACCTCATCAAAAATAAGCCCCCGTCGCCAGCAACATCCTTGTCTTTCGTTGCCCACAAAATACATGGCCAATACTGCACCGACACACTTTATTCGAGCAAATACCCAGTATGTACCTGGCAGATACCTGGAATGCGCCGCTCCTCACCTCTGACAAGCCCCGTTGCGTTTGCCTTCCCAGCCTGGGTTCATGCCTGGCTGACGGGCGGCTGATCTGTTAAATGATAATGATTAGGATTTAATAGGCTGCAATGCTTCACGTGTCTACCTGATGGCATAATTTCATGAATTGTAATGCAGTATATATATATATATATACTGTGCAGTATTGCAGCCAGCGGGAATAAAATGCTTCAATCCCTGCCTGGAAAATACCTCAATGCACTTTGGCAAAAAACAGTCACAAACCTCAATACACCCGGGTATACCCGAATTCGTGGGACTAGCCGAGCTCGAATAAAGTGTGTCGCCAGTGTACATAACCAATACATTGCAATTACATTCAGATGTCAATTAACCCCTTAAACACCTTATCGGATAATAACCACAAAGGTAATTAAGGGGTTAAGCCACACTAGTCCGAAACCCACCCTTCACCCATTCATTTGTACAGTGACTTCATCATGCAACTATATATATATATATATATATATACAGAGATATATGTTAAAAATGGTTTTTGAAGCAAAAAGTGGCACTGTGTGCTCATTTGCATGTCATTTCCCAGAATCCCTTGCTGCAGTGGAAGTGCTGTGTGCTGGGTGATAATGGTGAAAGGCGGGGTTTCAGACCTGCCTAAGACATGCAAATGAGCATACAGTTTTATTTACATTTGCATATATATATATATTATATATATATATATATATATATATTATATATATATACACACACACACACACACACACACACACACACACACACACACACACACACACACACACACACACACACACACACACACACACACACACACACACACGATGAACCAATATACAAATAAATGTAGAAGGGTTATCAAAAACATGCTGTACTACAAGTATCACTTCTCCATACAGACACACTATAATAAAATCAATTTCCTTTAATAATCCAATCTAATCTTCCAATCAAAATCCTCAAATGCCAATCAAAAGCCACAAATGCCACTGAAAACATTGCATTTACATTGTATACATGATGCATACAATCTATGCACCATATACATTCTGCAAATGAATGTTAACAATAACATATTCCAAACAAAATACCAATACATCCAAACAAGTATACTATTTAAACCAATCCAGTAACCATAAATCAATTAGCATTCATTAATTAAATCCCTAAACAATTTACATTCCATCCCTAACAATTAAACAATTAACTAATTCAAGCGTTGAATAGAACAAGTTATCCTCTGACAAAATATAAGTACCAACAAGAATACAATATACAAAAGCAAGCCTCACCCTGACCTAAAGTACACCATACAATAGCAAAAATTACATCTATCTAATTTTAAAATACATGAAACACACATTTATGCATAGCAGCATACCCAAAATAATTTAAAACACAGCAAATCAAGCTTTTCAAACAACATCATTGTTTACCCTGTATGTATATATCGATCTAGACATACATACATACATACATACATATAGTGGCAAGAAATGATATACCAAAAATAAATAAATACACATGTAAAAAAGGTTTAAAAAAAAGAACAAGTTAAATAAAATACATTTCTTTAGTTCACTTATCATTACTTGACCCACTCACCGACTCCCATTGAACAGCTTACTATAGAACCAATCCACCATGCACAGGAACCCATAAAATAATAAACATTAAAATAAAAATCCAAAACAATCCACGGGTCTTCTATTTGTAATCCATCTTCATCTGTATTCTTCTTTCTTCTATCTGCGGCTCTCTTCCGGGGTCTTCATGTCTTCTACGGCCATGCCCTGGCATTCTTCTTCTGTAGGAGGTCCTTCCTCCTCCGCGTCTGCCTTAAAAATGAGACGACATAGGCTTTTAAAGGCCTATGACGTCACATTTTCAACATGGTTCCAACGGGCCTGATTGGCCCGTGAAAACCATGTGTTTTGGCAGAGAAAAAAAAAATGATGACGTCACGTAAAGGCAATGAAAGCACAGCCAATCAGAATGGCTTTGCTTCAATTGCCTTTAAGATGACGTCATTAAAAGAAACATGACCGGCCTCACATGGTACGGTAGCCAATCAGAGCGTGGGAAGTCTATCCCTACATTTTTTTTTTCTCAGCCAAAACACACGGTTTTCACGGCCCAATCAGGGCCGTGGGAACCATGATGAAAATGTGACGTCATTGGCCTTTAAAAGCCTATGTCGTCTCATTTTGAAGGCAGACGCGGAGGAGGAAGGACCTCCTACAGAAGAAGAAGGCCAGGGCATGGCCTTAGAAGACATGAAGACCCCGGAAGAGAGCCACAGATAGAAGAAAGAAGAATACAGATGAAGATGGATTACAAATAGAAGACCCGTGGATTGTTTTGGATTTTTATTTTAATGTTTATTATTTTATGGTTTTTAATTTTATGGGTTCCTGTGCGTGGTGGATTGGTTCGAGAGTAAGCTGTTCAACGGTAGTCGGTGAGTGGGTCAAGTAATGGTAAGTGAACTAAAGAAATGTATTTTATTTAACTTGTTCTTTTTTTTAAAGCTTTTTTATATGTGTATTTATTTATTTTTGGTAAATCATTTCTTGCCACTGTATGTATGTATGTATGTATGTATGTATGTATGTATGTATGTATGTATGTATGTATGTATGTATGTATGTATGTATGTATGTATGTATGTATGTATGTCTAGATCGATATATACATACAGGATAAAAATGATGTTGTTTGAAAAGCTTGATTTGCTGTGTTTTAAATTATTTTGGGTATGCTGCTATGCATAAATGTGTGTGTCATGTATTTTAAAATTAGATAGATGTAATTTTTGCTATTGTATGGTGTACTTTAGGTCAGGGTGAGGCTTGCTTTTGTATATTGTATTCTTGTTGGTACTTATATTTTGTCAGAGGATAACTTGTTCTGTTCAACGCTTGAATTAGTTAATTTTTTAATTGTTAGGGATGGAATGTAAATTGTTTAGGGATTTAATTAATGAATGCTAATTGATTTATGGTTACTGGATTGGTTTAAATAGTATACTTGTTTGGATGTATTGGTATTTTGTTTGGAATATGTTATTGTTAACATTCATTTGCAGAATGTATATGGTGCATAGATTGTGTGCATCAGGTATTCAATGTAAATGCAATGTTTTCAGTGGCATTTGTGGCTTTTGATTGGCATTTGAGGCTTTTGATTGGCATTTGAGGATTTTGATTGGAAGATCAGATTGGATTATTAAAGGAAATTGATTTTATTGTAGTGTGTCTGTATGGAGAAGTGGTATTTGTAGTACAGCATGTTTTTGATAACCCTTCTACATTTATTTGTGTTGATGATTCTTCAGTCAGCATGGCTGTACGGGTCACTGCTAGGATCGTGGTTGGAAGACCGTAGGGAGGCTCAGTCGTCCCTCCTTTGTCGGGAAGACGCTTGACCACTACCTTGTCTCTGGGCTGGAAAGGATGTGTCGGCTTATCTGAAGGGAGCGGAAGAGAAGAAGAAACATCACCATAGATGCCCTTCAATTTCTGTATCAAGTGATAAATATAATTCTCTTGAATCTGTTCTAGGTCTCCAACTTCCTTCGGGCAATACGTACCATGAGCCCAGGGAGTTGGAAATGGCCGCCCCATTAAAATTTCAAATGGTGACAATTTGGTAGTACTATTCGGGGTCATTCTGATTTCTGCAAGGACTGCGGGAAGGACATCTTGCCATCTTGAAAAGGTACCATTTGTTCCTTTATGCAGTTTATCCTTGATTATGCGATTGGTCCTTTCTACCTGACCTGAAGACTGTGGGTGGTATGGTATGTGAAACATCCAATCTATAGCAAGAGTTTTAGCAACTCCTTGTGTCACCTGGGATGTAAAATGTGTTCCTCTATCACTATTTATTTGAAGTGGCCATCCCCACCGGGGAATGATTTCTTTACAAAGTATTTTTACAACGGTCTTTGAGCTTTCGTTCGTTGTGGGGAATGCTTCAACCCATTTGCTAAATTGATCTACCATTACCAGTAGGTATCTTAGTTTTCCTGCCGCTGTTGGCATTTGTGTGAAATCAATCTGTATTTGCTCCATTGGGCCACTAGGTGGCGGTAGAGGTTCATGTTTTGCGGGTCGTGTGCCCTGCGTGTTGTTTCTGATGCATGTTAGACATCTGGCTAATTGTGTCTTGACTACCTGATCAATGTCTCTTACTAAAAACAATTCCTTAATATGATCACCTGTCGCTTTCTTTCCCTTATGCCCAATTCCATGAAAATGTGAGATTAAAATAGGCTAGCTATTTTAGGAAAACCTATCACTGTGCCCTTAGTCCAAATCCCATTCTCATCTTTGCTCAAACCCTTTTCCTCCCATAGCTCTACATCCTTTTCCTCTGCAAGTTCCTGTAACATTTTAAGATCATAGTCTGGGAGATGGCATGTCATTACCATATTGAGCTGTGTGTCAACAGTGGTGTTGTAGGCTGGAAACATAATCTGTGATTGTGCAGCCTGTTTAGCGTAAAAATCAGCCAACTCATTACCTTTGGCCTCATCTGTCTCTCCTCCAGCATGTCCTTTACATTTAACAATTGCTAGTTTACTGGGTAGCAACATGGCGTCCAGTAACTGCTCTATCAATGTGGCATGTGATATGCCCTTTCCATCGGCACTTACAAAACCACGATTTTTCCATATCACTCCAAAATCGTGTACCACTCCGTATGCATAACGAGAGTTTGTGTAAATGGTTACCGTATTCTGTGATGATGCTTTACATGCTTCTGTCAATGCTACTAACTCTGCTGCTTGAGCTGAAACAAACGGTAACGCTCCAGAACAGATTACTGTGTCTGGTAACCTAACTACTGCAAATCCTGTCAGATATACTCCATCTGCGGGCAGAGTGCATGAACCATCTACAAACAATATATCTCCCTCCTTAAGGGGCGTACTTTCTAAGTCGCTCCTTACTGACGTCGTGTTGTGTATGTTTTGTAGGCAGTCATGGTCTTCATTGTGTAGGTCAGAGTTGTGCAGTAACAGGTTAGTCAGAATTTGAGCTGGACCAGTGTGTGGTGGGTGATATTTGACAGTGAGATTTGAGGTAGAGGTGAGGATGGTTTTGTACCCTGTTCTACGCTGTGCGGTCATATGTTGCGTAGTGAGATTCCTGAGAACATGTAGTACCAGGTGTGATATATGCAAGGTTAGTTTGTGTGACAGCACAATAGGTTGTACAGTTTCTACCAAAATAGCGCATGCAGCCACCTGTCTTAAACATGCTGGGAACCCCTGCACAATCTCCTGCAGTTTCTTAAAATAGAAGGCCACTGGCCTATAGCCCGAGCCATGCTCTTGCGCCAGTACGCCAACAATCGCGGTGCCTGTCTCGCTGCAAAACAAATGGAAAGGCAGGTTATAGTTCGGCAAGCCCAGAGCAGGGCTTGAACACAATGCAGTCTTAAGTTCGGTGAATGCAGTGAGAGTCTCTGGTGTCCATTGCAGTGTGTCTGGCTTATGCATCAATGTCAATTGTCTCAAAATGTTATCCCAGTGGGAACAGTTCGGTATCCATTGGCGGCAATAGGTGATCATCCCCAGAAAAGACAACATAGCAGCTTTCGTCTTGGGCTTGGGGAGATTGGCAATTACCTTGACTCGTTCTGGTGATAGGAGTCTCTGTCCTGGCTGTTGTATGAAGCCTAAATATTTGACAGTTTGTTGCTCCATCTGTACCTTGTGTGGTGAGACCTTATGACCCGTAGCAGCGAGATGCTCCATCAGACTGTGAGTGTCCAGAGTGCCTTTTTCTTCCGTTTGGCTGCAGAGTAGCAAATCATTAACATACTGCAGCAAAACAGAGTCACCGGGCGGACACCAGTCAGCAAGAGTCAAACGCACGATGGTACTGTAAGCCGTTGGTGAATCGCAATACCCTTGTGGGAGGCAACACCAGCGAAATTGATCACCTTTAAAGGTGAACGCAAACAAAGATCTTGTGTTGGGGTGCACCGGAATGGAAAAGAATGCTGAATTCAAATCTATTACCGTGAAATATGTTACTGTTGCAGGTATGGCTGTAATGATTGCTGTGACATCTGGTACTATAGGCGCTAATGGTTGCACTAACTCATTGACTGCGTGCAAATCTTGTGTAAAATGCCACTGCGAGCTGTTAGGTTTAGGGACAGGGTTAACTGGTGTGTTGTACGGTTGGTTCTATCACTCCCTTTGCAAGTAATTCCCTGATAATAGGTTCTATCCCTGCTTCCTTCTCTGCAGATAATGGGTATTGTTTGATGTAGATCTGACTTACTCCTGGCTTTAGTGTGGCCTCATATGGTGTGCATGAGAAGAGACCTGGGTCAGTGTTAGAAGTCGCCCATACCCGTGGATCAATGTCCTGTAATGATAAAGGTATGTCAGAAGAATAAAGATTCCATTCTATATCCCATATCTCGTCAATAGGTAAATACTTGTCCTGTAATACACACTGCTGTCCCTGAGCCCATATGAAGGCCCCTTTGTCTGATGCAATGTATGTAGTAGTTGGTGTGATCAATACACCTTCAATTCGAGCAGACACATCCGTGTGTGCTTTAGGATCATGCATCTCTGCTTCTGGAACATAGATGTTACATGAAATAGGATTAGCAAATGTCATACGTGTGTAAGGCATATCCCCATGGGTAGCAAAATCTGACAATTTGGTCAGTTGTTCAACTAATCTCTCTGGCATTGTTAACCCTCGAACTTTGAGTCTGCCAGTGTCGTGCTGAAAGAGAGAAAGATCATAATTATTGGGGGAGAGATGTGGAGATCTTACAATAATCCCTCCCTTGTCATCAATGCTTATATCAATTTGCATTTTGGCCATTAAATCACATCCCAATAAATTTACTGGACATTGTGGAATAACCCGAAATGGGTGATCCTATTTTTTGTCAGACCTAGGATTTAATTGTACCAACAAAACAGGTGTGTTGTAACATTTGGTTAGTGTACCCTCAATACCCATAGTGGACTCGTCTGCTTGCTTCATTGGACCTTTGTAAGAATGTTTATTAAGACAAGAACGTGTTGCGCCTGTGTCTACAAGGAAATCGGTTAATCTTCCGTTGCCATACAATGATAACAGTGGTATATCTAACCATCCATTAGACACAGAGCTTGTGGGCAGACGAGGGTTTCTGTCCTCGGGCATCCCTATTGGCTATAGGGCATCTCTTGGTTCCACACAACATTATAGTTAGGGCTGGAAGCATTTTGCCCTGATAATTTTGATTCTGATGTTGCCTCTGGGTATTCTGCTGCTGATTATTGCCCTGGCTTTGCTGACCATAGCCGCAGAAATCAAAAACAATAAAATTTTATTACGTCTAAATTGACCTTAAAAATACAGATGTAGTATTAAAAATCCCCATATTGATGTGGCTGGTGGGGGAGGGGGTGGGGGTAAAGGAGTACGATTGGGAAAAGCTCCTGCACCATCCTTAATGGCTAGGTCACCCACTATTTTCTCAGGTGTCATTGTTTGCCATCCGGTCACTGTCATGTAAACAATTTGCCTATGCTGCTCGCATAAGCCATTAAGTAAAGACTGCACATACAAAATGTTCATCTCATCATCTGTTGCCTTACGGTATTGCATCCCTGCCGTGTTTACCCATTCATTTTTAAATCTACGGCAAAAATCTGTGACTGACTCATCCTCTTTTTGTTTAATGGTTATTATCAGACCCACATTTTTCCTTGATCTGCCCTGATCAAAAAAATATTTCTGCAACAGGTCCCACATTTTGGAAACAATACGGGGATCATTCCAGACAAAATCACCATCTGCGGGTGCAGTCTCTTCGGCACTAAGTACATCATATCTGGCACTATTACCGGGTGCATCATACTTTTTACTTAAGTAACGGTCAGCCTTAGACCAATCAATATCTATGTGTCCGATTAAACAATCCAAACAAAATCTGATATCCCCTCCTGTAAACTGATATCCCTGACTTCTCTTTTTCAGGTATTTAATGGCACCACTGGGATTTTTAAAAGGGTCAGGGCATCCTGTAGCCCATGATTTCATTAGTGTGGTGTCTACGGAGTGTATCAGAATATCCTTGCCTAAAGTCATAAAAGGCTATGCTAAATCAACCTCTGCTTCAGCACAATCCTGTTTGTCAGCCTGTTCCCTTATCAGGGTGCTAAAGGATAATGACTGTCGTGTTCTAGCTGATATTGGTCTGTTCTGCCTTGGAGAATTCATGTTTCTGATTTGCTCAGAGAGTTATATTGTGTCAGCTAAAGTGTCAGCTAAAAGTTCCTCATATTCCCTTTTACTAGCAGTGCGAATGTCATCCTTCCGTGTAGTTGTAGTGTTTTTAGGTGTGAGAAATGATGATTGAGATGTTGCAAGTACGGGGTTGGTATTATGTGTGGGTGTCAGTGTTACTGCAAGTGATTCGGTAGTTACGTCTTTAAATTCTTTAAATTCCTAAGCCAGTATTTTTACAGAGGCACAGAACTCCTTAACTCTTTCATTGCTGTCTTCTGCAGATGACTAAGACTTCACTGAAGCTGTCGGAGCAATGGTATCCTTATGTTTTTGTAAGGGCAATTGGCGAGGGGGTGATGGCATGTCGGAATGGGAAGATGATTCCGAACTTGAGTCTTCCTCTTCACCCTCCCTGGAGACAGGGGGTGAGACTCTTGTGGGGCTTAGGGCAGTGGGAAGCTGTCTGTTTGGGCTTCCTTTAAAGGAAGACATATCAGGCAAAGTCTCAGAGAGGAGTGCTACCTCTGATTCTGTATTATTTCTCAACTCCGTATAAGTGGGTTGAGATGACTGGGGACAAAAATCATTATCATCCCACCTGTGTACGGGTGCGGGAGGTTTGTGGTGAGTAGATGGATGCGTACCTGCAGCACAGTATGATAAAGCTGCCAATATGGTAGGATCCAAACTTGAATATAGGGGCACGGGTGTGTTAGGGGTGTACGGGGGTGATTGTAATAACGCACAAGGCGGCGGCGGTGGGGGTAAAAAACTGGAGGTAAAAACTCCTGTGGGGGTGCATTAGGGGCTTGGGAATACACCATTGTAAGGTGCTCAGGCGGGGGTCGCCATAATGGCTCTTCAGATTTTGGGTTATTAATTTGTGTTGCCTCAACAATGGGAGGTGCCACTTTCACCCAAATGCGGCCACATAATGCCATAAAGTTCATGTCCCACTCGGGATCCGGCTGAAACCATTGCCATTCAGGATCACCACCCAAACATAAGCCCCTTATCATTGTCATATGGAATGGGGCAAAACTACCTTCCCTCGGAAAAGGGTTGGAAGATTGCATTTTCTCAGACCAGCCAGCCATATTATCAACAAAAGGGTTAGCATAATAATCTGAAGTGCAAGCAGTCACATATTCTTTAGGTGTTTCTGTTAGGGTTATATTGTCTGTTAACGATAAGCGTAACCGTAAGTTTGGGCTTGGAAGTCTTACCATCTGTGTCAACAGTTCTCTCGCTATCCTTCTTAACATTTGTGCCTGGCTTGTTATGTTTAGAATCATGTGTTTCCCTAGGGCATCTCTTACTATTTTAAATCCCCATTCTTAAACAGTACAATTCTTCTTAACTAAAATATCCAGCAAGCAAGCAAGCACAGCACACTCAAAATATGAGCAACACAGCGTATTCTTTTGCACTTATGCACTTGGATATATCTTATACTATATATATATAAAAACATGCACATGCACATTAATACAGTAATCCCCCCCCCCCAAAAAAAGGAAAAAAATAACTTTTCCACAGACACTTTAAGAGTATTTCAAGCAGATATGGATCCACGCGTCACGTATCAAATCCACGAAGGAGTAGAGACACGATTTCAAATCCACGAAGGAGTAGAGACACGATTTCAGAAGAATCGGCTCAACTGTATACACTTTCTCGCAATATTTAGCATATGTACATTATTGGTATGCGTTATTTACCACATATGCATGAAAGAATTAGTTAAGACTCATACTAGCACCTCTATTAGCTGCCCTCACCACAGTTCACCAGAAAACTCTTTTTTCTCTGGGGAAGGTGAAATCTCTTCCCTCCTTTCCAGAGAACAAGATGAAAGCAAAACCCATGTACCACAGGTCCAGTCTAACTTCTCCAATCTGCCAGAAAAACATTACACAAGCTCCAAACGTACTGCTGCGACACACTTTATTCGAGCAAATACCCAATATGTACCTAGCAGATACCTGGAATGCGCCGCTCCTCACCTCAGACAAGCCCCGTTGCATTTGCCTTCCCAGCCATGGTTCATGCCTGGCTGACGGGCGGCTGATCTGTTAAATGATAATGATTAGGATTTAATAGGCTGCAATGCTTCGCGTGTCTACCAGATGGCATAAATTCATGAATTGTAATGCAGTATAAATATATATACTGTGCAGTATTGCAGCCAGCGGGAATAAAATGCTTCAATCCCTGCCTGGAAAATAACGCAATGCACTCGGGCAGAAAACAGTCACAAACCTCAATACACCCGAGTATACCCGAATTCGTGGGACATATGTTATCAAATGACATGTAATCCTGAATAAATAGGCAAATGTAAACAAGTACAATTGACACCCTCAGCATCCACCAATATGACCCAAATATTGTGTAATTGTGCTACTAACTTATTAGCAAAACGCAACCCAAACCACAAACCTGAACCTCATCCTGGGAGTACCACTATAGCCCCACCCCCTCCCAACTTTGCCCACAATTTTCAATTTGGCCCAGTATCCGAAGAGGAGATTACACAAGCGCTTCTCAAATTAAAACTAAGCAGCCAATGTGGACCTGACTTACTACAATCTAGGTTCCTAAGACTTGGTGCCCCAGCAATTGCCAAACCAATTTCTTCCATAGTCAACTCTATCCTGTCTGCTGGCCATATCCCTAAGACCTGGAAAGCTGCCAGAGTTGTCCCAATCTTCAAAAGTGGGGACAAAAACACTGTCTCAAACTACAGACCAATCTCCCTTCTCCCAATCCTATCCAAAGTCATGGAAAAATGTGTCCACTCCCAATTAAGCGATTACTATAATAAGACAAATTTTCCTAGCCAATTCCAATCTGGCTTTCGCCCCAAACACTCTACCGTAACTACCCTGCTAAAAGTTTGCAATGAAATCCAGTGTGGAATGGAACGGGGTCAACTCACTGGTGCAGTATTCCTAGATTTTGCAAAGGCTTTTGATACTGTTGATCATGCTATCTTGCTCAACAAACTCCAGAGCTCTGGAATAGGGAAGCATGCTTTAAACTGGTTTCAGTCCTACCTATCAGGTAGATCCCAACATGTGTCCATCTCTGGCGCTAACTGTAACCCCCTGGCTATCACCTGTGGCGTCCCGCAAGGCTCTGTTCTGGGGCCCCTACTCTTCTCAGTGTTCATCAATGATCTTCCCACAGCTTGTCAGGAAGCCTCAATACACATGTATGCAGATGACACAATCCTATATGCACACAGCCATAGCCTCTCTGACCTTCAACACATACTTCAATCTGACTTTTTCAGACTCGAAAACTGGATTTCCCAAAACAAACTGTTTTTAAACACTGAAAAAACTGTAACAATGGTGTTTGGGACCAAGACTAAATTTTTAAAGCTTCCAGCGACTGAGCTCCAGATTACAACCAACACTAACCACCCTAATTACGCGTGGGACTGCTACATGAGAGGAATTAAATATCGCCCCCCTGCCTGATCAATGGTGGAGCCGACACGATGAGGATATCACTCGACCTGGATATGAACTAACTTTTACTTATATGTAAGTTTCTACATTGTTGTTATTTATATTATATTATATCCTTACCTTGGTGTGCACCTGTGCTTTCTTTCTTCAAACTTATAAAAAGGCTGAGATAATGTCACAGTTATCCCGAGTGGTATTGACATCATCCTACCTCATGGTTTGTGGCTTGCGGTAATGCTTTCTGATTCTGTCTGAATACCATGATAACACAAATGTCAGACCATGAGATAGGGTCAAGCCAAAACATTCGATTTGGCAGTGACTTTATAGAAGCTACTAGAATTAGCCCAAGAGGGAGGAGAACAATATATTTATGGCAACTACCCAAGAGACTGTAGTAACAGGAAATATTTCCTAATTAACTACTGAGTCCAGAACCATCTGTGCACTTCCTTTACGTCCTCGTGACTTTCTCTCCCAATTATTGACTCTACTGTACATAACGTGCAAGAGGAAATCCGGTGATATCATGTAAAGAACTTGTATAAACAGCCGTGCACAACGTTGTCAAAATTACTCTAGTAGAAAAGTATGAAAAATAATCAGCTTTATTCTGTTAGCACATTTATCTTCATATAACAGGACACAAATAATTATCCTACTCAATTCATGCCTAGCAGCGCTTTCTCAAAGAATATCTAGCAAAGTGGAAATTACAATTATTATGTATATCACATTCAATTAATTCAAATTAAAAACAGTCTTGTTTACAAAAAATAACTAAAACAATCATGTAATACAAAGTCCTACATTAAATCTCTTCATACAGAAAAAGTTGTTTAATATTGTTTAACATAATCTTAATAAGTGCACAGTATAATATATCACACCCCTAAAAGATAATCCATTTCATAACAAATGTTTTAGATCCCATTTTGTATTGTGTCCTCCAAGGGACAGCATTCAAAGAGTAAAAATCCAATGTGCCTAAGCAATGGAGAAGTTTAATGCTATTTCCACAGCATACACCATAAGGGGCATATCGTATTTGATTCCACAAAACTGATAATTCTTTAATCGGTCCTTCAAGCATAAAAGTAAATGTTTGTACACTGGATAGTCAAGATCCATATTCCTTATCAGTCTAACATGTTCCATAATTCCTATCACCAAAAGTCTGTACTAGACCCACATAACGCTTCTGACAGACACATCTCAAGAGATACACACCATGGTTTCAGTAACAATTAATAAAATCTCTAATAGAATGTATTTTATAGTCAACTGTAAATTTTTGACCAGTAACATATAAGGACATATCTTACATTTACCACATATCATTGATTCCTTAGATCTACTAACCTTTTCAGATATATCTTTACTGGACCTACAGTATACAGAATAGGCGACATTTAATTACCCAGAGTAGGTGATCTCCTAAAAACCAAAGGCCCCAGAGGCCACAGGGAATGCCCCGGTTCTCGCAAGACATCATGCAATTACAAACTGCAAAGATCTAGCACCGAAAACAGCTCATGTAAAAAATGAACGTCCATCACCAAAATATTGCACTGCTGAAATCAAGTGTGTGAGAACACACAAAAATAATACATAAGGAAATTAAGCAGAAATCAGCTGAAAGTATTAAAAAAGGAAGCAATTGCCATTCAGAAAATAGATCACAAAGCAAAAATGGAAAATAAATGATTAATACAGCAACAAAATATTTGTCTGTACAAGCTTACTCAAAACATGTATCATCACAATATGATGGTGAATGCAAACCACCAGCTGGTCTGTGCCCTGATGGGGCAGGCGAGGGCTATTTGGTGCCCCAAACCCCAACACACCTGTGGCAAAAACTATGTTTAAGGCCACAGCACCTAAAAGTATACTACTACCACCAATAACATCCCCCTGCCTTGTCCTCCTTGTTAATGGGGCCAAAGATGTGAGGTTACAAGTAGTAGTAAGGCCTCCAAATATTTGTCTGACTCCATTCTTTATGAGACAAAAAAAGTAATTTTTTTTGTCATATTATAACGTTTTTCTGTTTGTGTATGTATGCATGTATATAATATACACACACACACACACACACACACACACACACACACACACACACACACACACACACACACACACACACACACACACACACACACGAGAAAAGGACAAGTGTACACTTCATTGGTAAAATCCGAGAAACAATTTAATCATCTGGACAGATTAAAATTATCACACTCACAAACGTTGGAAGTAATAAGGCATATTATGAGCCAAGCTCATGCTCCATCACAGCAGATGAATGGGACAGTAGTAGTCCACACTCCAAGACACTGCCGCAATCCAGGAGTCGGAGCAGGTGGTGTCTCCTCCAAATTGACTCCTCCAGCAACAAGCAGTATGTTTTCTGGTTCCTCCTTGCCCCTGTGTCTCTCCTATTTTTCCTGAGATAATAGTAAGAATTGATGATCCAGGGCACAATTCGGATTTTCAAAAAATATTTAATGTATCAAAAATAGCACCAAATACGACGTTTCGTCCTTCACAGAGGACTTTTTCAAGAAGGACGAAATGTCGTATTTGGTGCTATTTTTGCTGCTAATATCGCATGACCTGAAATATTATGGTCATGCCTTAAAAGTGGCTCGCAGGCTTATACGCTTTGGCCAAAGGGTTAACTAAATTACCCTTTTTTTCATGAGATATATGGGTATTTCACTGTGTAAAATTGGGAAGGGGAGGGGAGAGGCTTCTTGGGAAGGGGAGGGGAGATACTGGGGGGAAAAGGAGAAGGGGAGGAAAATGGGAAAAAAAGGGGGGAAGGAATAATGTGATAGGGAATTGTCTTAATACTGTACCTATCTCTAATAGTGTAAATTTCTATATAAAGTAGTATATAATTTAGTCTTTAACGGAACCCTGTCCCAGAGGGAATGCAGATCAAATTACATTCAACCCAGACCTCCAGAGACAGATTCCATCCACAGAACCAGAAGGAACACAGCTAGACTACAGTACTGACATTGATGCACTCATTTAATCCTTTAGGATAAAGAGTCCCTACAATGTGTATCCAATATGTCTCCCTGAGACATAATTGCTTGAACCTGTCTCCTCCCATCAAGGATGATGAAATTATTTAAATGCCCATCAGGGAGAGTGATAATAGATCCTTATTATGTACATGAGAGTAGTGTCTAGATAGACTATGTAAATTATACCTGTGTTATATTGTGCGATACTCTACAAATCGTGTACTTAGGGCACAAGTTGTTCGCCCAATATATTGGAGGCCACATGTGCATGAAATCATATATACTACATGGGTAGATAAACAATTAATATGTCCCATGACTGTGTGCTCTGATATATTTGCAAATGAGGTGATTTTATTTGTTTATTTAAATGTTTGCTCATGAGGCAACTATTTGTCCCACACAAATAATTGCCATCAAATGGTGGCATACTAGATGACATACCCTCACTACTGGGCTTTAATTTACTAGGGGATAGCATAATATATATATATATATATATATATATATATATATATATATATATATATATATATATATATATATATATATATATATATATATATATATATATATATATATATATATATATATGTATGTATATATATATATATATATATATATATATATATTAAGAGAAAAGACAGATCCCACATCCACAAGAAAAGTAAATGTAACTATATACTGACTTTTAAAATAAATATTAGGTAATAAGTCAGTGGTGCTATAAGGGCCAGGTTATGTGGTATGAGAGAAAGAGCAGAAAGAGCCCCACACAATAGCACTCTAGTCTACCAGGGTAGTACGTATATCAAAACATCTTTATTGAATGACTGTCACAAAACAAGGATTAAAAGAAAGCAGAGAAAAAGTTTAAAACAAGGCATGGATCCCTTGTACGTCGGACTGAACACAAACCTCCCAGTTTCAATTACAAAACATTAGAAAAGCCATCTCACATCAGACAAAAGGTGTGCTGAAATATTCCTGACAAAAATATGTGCTAAAAACAGACAATAAAGCATGGAAAACAGGACGTGGCCGTGGCCAAGGGGTCAACACAAAATATCATACTGTAGCATGCTCTCCCTAAGGAATCTCTGAGATAATCTCTACAAAAGCAATGCATAAATATGTGATGAAGCCAAAGATATAGGGCCAAAGGGCACACTTAAAAAGCCTGTATACTAATGTCTAAAGACTCCTGAAAATCGGACATGCAGCAAAATCATAGAGGAGGTAAGGAACAAAAAAACTTAAACCATGATAACGTGTCCCTTAGGGGGGACAAACCAAGGGATCCTGCCTACACCACCCACTCCTATGCGTTTCGGCCAGATGCCTTCTACTGGGAATGGTGAGGTAGGCAGGATAACATGCTTACTTAAAAAGGATATATATTGAAGCCCTAAGTGTCAACACCTGATAAAAATTTGCACTGTGCCTAATTACTGGATAGCTAACAGGAGTATGTATGGTAAACGTACTCACTGCGTGTATCTGAAGAGGCAGTCGCAGAGAAGGACCCAATCATTTTTGAGTGTTGAGAGACGCCCTCCCCCTCTGGAGTGGGCACTCCTGGCAAGACCTTCCCTACACAGACCAATTGCGCATGCGCATTGCGTCATCGAAAATTATCCGATGCCTTGCTGTATGACTCACAGCTGACTCGCATAGGCTAAAGAATATCTGTGCCTAAGGGGCGCCCTCCCCAGCAGGAGAGGGCAGTACTGGCAACTGAATCCCCTATCATGGAGCTGCGCATGCGCATGACGACATGGGGAGTCGTCCAGTACATCCCCATGTCGCTCCGTGTCAGCGCACAGACTGATAGAAAAATCACTATGTCTCAAAAGCGCCTGCGCGGCTCAGTTGGAGTAGGTCCCCATGGCAGGACTTGTCCTGTATATGGGATAGCAACATGCGCAAGCGCACTAGACACAGATGGATCCTGTCCTCATTAAAGAGACAGTATTAAAGATCGTGCTACCTCAGAGGAGGGGTTATATATAGTGATTGTTAACAACGCATCTCATGCATAATTTACAGAAAACGAACAGGCCACAACAGTGTGGACAAAGTGGACACCAAAAGGATATAAGTCACATAAAAAGAGGAATTTGCAAATATGAATGCAGAGCATCATAAGCTTGAAATGATATCAGTGCTGTTGGTCAAAGATGGAGAAAGTAATTATGTGTGTACATACAAATACACTTATATCCATGCTCAAAACATACTGCTGCGGCCAAGTTTATTCGAGCATTTGCCCGTTCTTGGCCGCAGCAGTAGCCTGGCGCGCGCCCGAGAGTGACGGGCGCGCGCCGAAGCAGCGGAAGAGCGCCCTCCGATCGGGGCGCTCTCCCTACCGCTGCCGGGTCCGCCGGGTCCCCCGGAACCCCCTGCCGCTGTCCCGCGATCGCGGGACACCAGGGCTCCCTCGGGGAGCCCCTGGACGCGCGTGCAGGGGGCGCACGCTCCCGAAGACGCGTGACCGCGCGTCTATGACGCGCGGCACGCCGAGGGGCGGCCACTAGCAAGCCGGGAAATCTCCCGGCTTGCGGTACCGGCCACACTCTAATAAAGTGTGTCGGTAGTGTATCACACATGAGATATCATGAAAGCATCCAAAGTGCAGTGATAATACAATGTAACAGCACAAGGAAGAACAAAATAACTAATAAAGTGTAGATATGAATTTCTCATCACTAACAGGTCTGCAACTTGATTCTTATATTGAAAGATGACAAGGCAAATCTTTACAGATTAGTGGAGAGCATAAAATCTTATCAACAAATTAGACCAAGCTGTAATATAGGGTGTGAGTCCACCAGTATCAACACTGATTCATGAAGTTCACTAAAACAAATTCAAACTGTAACTCAAGTCCAAGAAAATTTGTCCTACTTGTAAAAATAATTAGATCAGTAAATGACTTGCATCAGAGTGTATAAATTGTGAAAAGTCTCTCCCAACACCGACACAAAAGTAGGGGTGTCTATCAAAATAAAGTCAGTTTTGTGACATAAACACCCCGTTCCCAAATGAGGGGGTGTGCCAATATTCCAGCGATGTAAAGGTATGAAGACCCAGGTCACATCTTGGTCGATATGGTGACGTTCGAACCCCAATTCCAGATGATGGAGTATGCCAATCTTCCAACGGCGTGAAGGTGTGCAAACCCAGGACCCTATGGGTAGACAAAGGAAGGGAGGGGGGGAGAGAAAGAGGAGTGTATGAGATTCTCATCGAGAGTTAAAATGGAATACCTAGATGTCTCACTTAACCCTAATTGATATAGGGCATGGAACAGTAGAACGAAATGTGAATTGAAGAGGTCTACAAAAACATAGAGAAGCCCAGGTAGTCGTTGAGACCCCGTGGGATCATAGAGTCCATTTGGACAATTTTCTTAAAATTGTTAAGGTCTCTCGAGGTATTTTTGATGTTCCTCACATGCTCGAGGACTCTAAATCTAAATTCCCGTGTGGTCATCCCTATGTAAGGGAGACCACAGGGGCAGGTAATGCAATAGTGGCCATTACTACGCAAGACATTACAAAACCACTGGAATGTTCTTATGACAGACCAAGATTTAAAAAGAGTACTAGGAGACCAGATTACTATGACCAGCCGCAAGTCCCCTAACCTCAAGGACAAACTGGTGATGAGCCACTTTGTCCCAAGTACCAATGTAAATTTTCTCTCTGCTGTCAGACAAAAGGGTTTCTTTAAATGTTAGAATTGTTCCGCCTGCAGACACATGTACCAGACGGACTTGTTCACTGACTTCTTGCACAAAAACACCTTTCAAATTAAAGACTCTTTAGGGTGCAAATCTAAGGGGGTAATCTATTGCATTACCTGCCCCTGTGGTCTCCCTTACATAGGGATGACCACACGGGAATTTAGATTTAGAGTCCTCGAGCATGTGAGGAACATCAAAAATGCCTCGAGAGACCTTAACAATTTTAAGAAAATTACATCAGTTGCCCGACATTTCCTTCAGGTACATGATGCTGATTTTAACCTTCTTAAGGCATTCGCAATAGAGAGAGTTAGGCCTTGGACATAGTAAGCGCTTAGGTGCTGCTGCTCGCTCTCGCTTGCTGCCGCTCGATCTACCAGGAGCTTTTTGCTGTCCTTGCAGAGGAGACAGCAAGCGCTTGGGAGGCGGGTATCACTGTGTGTGTGTCACTTGGTAGCTGTCAGTGTGTGTGTATGTGTCACTTTGAAGTGGTCTGTGTGTTTGTGTGTTACTGGGGAACGTGTGTGTGTGTGTGTGTGTGTGTGTGTGTGTGTGTGTGTGTGTGTGTGTGTGTGTGTGTGTGTGTGTGTGTGTGTGTGTGTGTGTGTGTGTGTGTGTGTGTGTGTGTGTGTGTGTGTGTGTGTGTGTGTGTGTGTGTGTGTGTATTATATAATATTTTAAAAATTAAAAAAAAAGACATGTGAGAATAAATTATTTATTAACATTGTGCAACTTTGATAAATATATTCGCTCACGCACACGCACGCACATCACACACATACACACTGGTACACACACACATACACACACACACATACACACACACACACACACGCACACACACACGCACACATACACACACACACATATGCACACACACACACATGCACACACACACATACATACTGTATTTTACAGTATTACACTATTGTGTGTTCTTTTTTCCCCTTCTCCATATACTCTGATGAGATTGTGTGCACTTGGAACCCCTTTTTCCTCAAGTAGTGAAATGTAGTGTGATGAAAGTAAATGTGAAGATAAATACCATGATATATAAAATACCATTAAGAAACAAAGAAAGTGTTCCCAGCACACAAAGAGAAAAATACGTGAAAACGACACTAAATGGTATGCAAAAAAATACATTTTACTATCAAAAATAAATACAGATCTGGCAAACAATATGCAATGGACAATAATACTATTCTAGTCTATACATCAAACCACAAATAGTATCCAGATAACATACTGTGTGTAATAGGCAAAAAAGGAAGGAAGGGAGGTAATGGAAAACAAGGAAGGGAGGGGGATTAAAAAGGGGAATAAGGGGGGCAAAGTAACATTTCAGGGCTCTTAGCCACTTCTTCTGGCCTGTTCCAAGAGACCAAAATTATCCTGGTACTCCCCTTATCACTATAGAGCAATAACTCCCCTGAAAAATGCAAATGACAGAGCTGAAATAACCCAGCAATGTGTGCAACAATCTATCTACTAGTAATGTTTCAGCCACAATGCAGCAAATTTATCCAAATGAAAAAGCTGAAGAAATCCTATAAAATGCCATCACTCACCGGCATGGCCACCATCAATCTATTTTTCTTTTTTCTTTGGACATATTCCCCTGCTCTGACTCCTCTGAACTTCTTTTTCTCTGATGAGGAGTGTGAGCATAATGAGTCAGTCTGTCCCATAGAGGACAATTCCTCCCTTTGTCCTGGAGTTCTTGTTGGGAAGATCTCTCTAAAAAAAGAAGAGTGAGAGACACGCATGGGAGGTCCTTGTGTATGTGTGGAAGATTCCTTAATATAGATTTGGGGTCTAGCTCCACCCATGTGGCCCCTTTCAGTTTGTTCAGTGTTATCTAATATACACCCCTCACTTTCATGGCCTTGTAGGACTGTTAGGGACAAGTAGGTAAGGCCAGAAACTGCATTTGTGTTAAACCATCCATTTTGTCTGTTCATAACCTGTTAAGACTCTGTAGTCAGCCTGTTGCTGAAATATAATTTCTAATGTATTCAGCTTCTGCCAAAATTACATTTCCTCTTTCCTTAGGATTTTGCTAAGATACTTTTTATGTTGTCAGCATCCTGCTGTTTTAATAAACTATAGACTGGTTCTCTGAAAGAGGTAAAATCGTCTAACAAAGTTGCTAGAGAAGCTCAAGGTTTTTTTTGATAACCGACAATGAACAGGCCATGTATTTAGACAGTGCCTGTATAGGGAGAATTACGCCCCAAAATCATTCCACTAATATGTCCTGCCCATAAATCACGCCTCTATTCTAAGCCACACCCAAGCCACACCCAGTTTACACCTACGTTACGCCTCTAACCAAACCTTTCTTTTTTCTGTATAAAAATCTTTACCCTATGCTTAATAAACTGAGGCGGAAGGATTGAAACACTGTCTGCGTGTCGGTTCTTTCGTTTTCCCGGGCCTGTACGTTCATCAGATTGGAGATAACAGTGCTAGTGTGTGATAAAGCTTCCCGGGGGAGTCTGCAGCAAGGCGGTGCTGTGTGTTCGTATCCAGTCACAAGGCCTCAAGCCCTTTTGGCCCTTTTGGCAGAGGAAAGGTTCTTTCAAGGACTGAAAATGTATTTGAAGTAGAGCAGATATAAGTTGAAGTAGGTGGATGATATTTAGTATCTTTTTTATCATCTCTTTTGACTTTTGGCTTTTCATTTGATTTGCATGTTTTATCGAATTTTGATTCTCTACTGGTTCCCTATATCTGAGATATGCCTGTTCCTTCTTGTAGGGACCATAAGGACGTGATTGCTGATTACTTGTATTTCTATGCCAATCTCTAATTTTATTATTGGCGTAGTCGTGACAATCTCTAGCGAACTTATTTTTTTTCTTTCAATATGTTATTTTTCAAAATCAGTTACCCTTTTGTTAACCAATTTGTCTAGCTCTAAAAATTTAGAGAGCTGGAACAAGTCCATACAAAAGTGCATGAGACCTCACTTATATAGGGTAATAATCTTGTGTATGTGATTCACCCATTAGAAAGGAAACATGAACTATGTAAAGACAATTCCGTTTTGGTTTGACAAAGCGCTACCAAGCGTGAAACACGTAAGACCTTGCCCACTGTGTGCTTTTTACTTGCTGCTATGCTATTTCACTGATCATTAAAACTTTTTCTATTGCAATCCAGTCTACCATCCCATTTTTTTGCTGTGCACCGTGTCATCCCTCCCCTTGGGAGGACTTCTGATAGAAAAAATTCCCTACTCTCCACAAATGGTTTAAGAATATTCTGGACTACTTCAATGTCAGTTTCCAACTGTTTTAGTTTTTCCTCTCTATAGCTGATAAGCAACCGTATAAGAGGGAAAGAACAAGATTCCAAGGCGTTATTCCAATTTAAAGAAAATTCAGCATTTGTTTCAAAGGTGGGATTTTTGATAATTCTCAGTCCTCTAGGGACCAATTTTTTCTCTAAATAATTTTGTAGTGATATTAAATCTCACCAATTTCTCATTTCAACTTTTGCTAACTTCTCCAATTGAAAAAAGTTAGTTTTTATATCAAAGTTGTTTTCCAAAACCACTGTAGAATCCACTACTACAGTTTGGCAAACTGATGTCTCCCAGCTAATCTTTCTTGACCGGATTTCATCATGATGTAATGTAATAAATAATTTATTCAATAATAGTAATTACTCCATGACTGTGGCAACACAATAATACAATGTAAAAATATATATAGAGAGGCTGCTATCTAGAGGTTGAGAATTTACAAAGAATAATAGACAGCGTCTCAATAGATATGTGATAATAAATATAATATTGATATAATATAAATACCCAATTTTCTTGTGATACGTAATGATACCAACTATTAATAATATATGTGTTGTTACAGTATGTCAAGTGTAAATATATTAGGAGGATGCTATCAATACAATGATGGTAATGACTAACTAATTGTGAGCCAAACTATTGTGCTGTAATTGGGACAATATTGTGTTAACTGCACTTATGTAAAGTAACACATACTCATGCAAAATGTTAATAAAAAAAATCATATACATATACAAATATTTTAACTAAAAAAGTCCAGATGATGTATGTATGTATGTATGTATGTATGTATGTATGTATGTATGTATGTATATGAGAAGAAACCTGTTTTTTATTAACATTTTGCAATAGTATGTGTTACTCTGTAGAAGCACCACTTAAACAATGAGCTACAGCAGAATTGGCACTTTATAGTGAGAAGGAACATTGACATCAAAGGATCCAGGTTTTCCCTTCAAGTTTCAGAGAAGTGCTACAAGAGCCAACAAAGTCAGCAGCGACTGTGGATCAATGCACACAATATGTTCAGCCTTCTTATTTGGATATAAAGTTTAAACATTTTCATCAGATTTGTGTCATGGTTCTATTTGTTTTTTACAAATACATTTATAGGTTCTGGAAATGTGAAGTGGCATTCATATCACTACAAAGACACTTTCATACATTATGTGTTGAGTTCTGACAACACACTGTAATGTGGAGAATGTTGCATCATTTCAAATACATAATCATAAAAATAATAACAATAATAATAATAGCACATAGCTTAAAACAGAGCCACTGCTAATGATTGTTGTTCCTCAAATAATACTTAAGTCACACACATAACCCCTTACATAAATAATGTTTACACTAAGGACTGTGTAATGTGTTATACATTATTTGTGTTATTAGCAAATTATCTGGTTGACATTTTGAAATATAATTATGTTTTGAAAACATAACATGGTAAGGTACTGCCCTTCATACATTAAAACACATAATGAAAACAAACATTAACATGTTCATATTTCTAGTTTTTTTTCTAAGATTATTATATGGCTATTTCCATGTACATAACAATGTGATATGTAATGGGTATTTTGCAGATTTGTTTATCCGCTAAATAGAAGATCACACAAATACAGGTAGACATTAATTTGAAATAGTGAAGACAAATACAAATTATAAAACAAACTATTGGAAGTCAAAGATTATTTTATTGTCACAATGCATTGTTACGTAACTGTAAATACAACATAATAAATTAAATTCAAACTTAGCACACATACATATAATAAATATTGGACATAAACAAGACAACACAAAAAGTGCCCTCATTAAGTCTCAGTTTAATGTACATTTATCTTTTTATAAGACATGTGAAGTAGTCCAAATCACATATTTGTATATTGTATATGTATCACTATATACGGAGCTGGGGGTCCCCAGGCCTCAAATTAATGCAATTCAGCTTTAGATACCGCTGCTTCAATCATATGTACTAAAAAAAAAAATAATGATAACAGTGCAATCTGCTGTAAGAGCTGTGTGGGGTGAGACAGAGAGAGGTGCCGCTTCTCTATGCTCTCTCTGCACAGTTCTACCAGACTGGTGGGTCCCGGTAGGATTAATGCAGCATGAGTACCATTCAGTAGTGGCGACCACCGCTGCATTAATCCTTATGGAATATTCCCCCTGCTCTGCACATGGCCGCGATTGCAATGCAACTAATTAGGACTCTGGGTATAAATATCCGGTTGACATGTCTTAGTCCATCCCCTGATGAAATCAGTAAGTCGGATGAAACGCGTAGGGTTAATGTGCTGTGGATGACCTAGCGTTTGTTTAGCAAGTTGCCGCCACCTCACTCGAAAAATGCTACCATTTGCGGTCCTGCCCCTTCGGCCTTCCTCCTTCTCCCCTGCTTGGAACCAGGGACATCTGGTGTGTGTTCCCTGGGGAAAGAATTTGAGAAGCCACTGGTGCCGAGAGTTCCTGCTGGACGGAGACTCACGAGGATCACACCGGTTTGCGGAGCAGCTGAGTAGAGGAGAAGTTCTTGCTGACCATTCGGAGCATGAGTATTGATCTCATAATTGCTTTTTTACCTTCATTGTTTGTGAGTTTATCCATTGAGTTTTTGGAACATTAAATCTATTTTTTATACAGTAATGCACTAGGATTGGGCGCTTTTTTCTTTTCTTTTATATATATATATATATATATATATATATATATAAATATATATATTTATATATATATATATATAGACATACGTTACCGTTCCGAGGTCTGATAAAGAAAGAGACAGCATTCAATTGTAGAAAACTTCACAAAGTGTATTAGTGAAAATAGTGGTACATCAAGAAACCCGACGTTTCGGTCCTCCAAAGTTATGGTGAGTAAAAAAGGGACAAAAACCCTCCACAGCAAAGCATATACTGTAGCAAATGGAAATATTACTGTATGCTCATTTGCATGTCTTAAACAGGTCTGCAACCCCACCTTTCACCATTATCACCCAGCACACAGCACTTCCACTGCAGCAAGGGAGGGTTTTTGTCACTTTTTTTACTCCCAATAACTTAACCAAGTATGGTAAAACACATCCTCATTGCTTCATTTTTGCCAGTGTAACCAACCCCACACTGATGAGACCCATTAAGGTCGAAATGGCTGTCTGTGGGTGTCTGTGGATGGGTTTGCTGGCTATGCATCTTAACCCTGGCTGTGCTCAAAGCTGTGACCATGCAGCAAACTTAAGCCTATAGGGAACCATGTTTAAATGATTTTGAAGGAAAAAGTGGCACTGTGTGCTCATTTGCATGTCATTTCCCAGAATCCCTTGCTGCAGTAGAAGTGCTGTGTGCTGGGTGTTAATGGCGAAAGGTTGTGTTGCAGACCTGTCTAAGACATGCAAATGAGCACACAGTAATATTTCCATTTGCTGTGTATATACATTATATATATATATATATATATATATATATATATATATATATATATATATATATATATATATATATATTAATATATATATATATATATATGAGAGAGTTCATCCTGAAGAAGTAGGCGGAGAGCTTACGAAACGCGTAGGGTGCACTGCAGAGAAGCAAGTTAGTGTGAGCACAGGACATGCCTGTGACATCTGCAAGGAGGCAACACCCAGGACAGGAAAGGGCTGAGGGAGCCACCCCCCGTCAACGAGGATGCTGAGAGCTGTGATAATGAAGCTGACAAGCTGAACTGCGAGCTGAGAGCTAAGTGCTAGCATTCCAGGGTAGGAGAGACTGCACCTCTTACTCCAAGACTGTTTCCAGATGAGGTTGAATGGACCTGTATGCCTTTACATGCTTTTTATTATTGAAGTAAATTGTGAGTTTCTATTTTTTAAACTTTGGTTTGGACAGGAGTAAGGGTTCTGTGAGTGAAGCCAGGTACAGATCACCTGGACCTAATTAACATGGGGTTAAAAAGGTCAGCCTGGATCAGTTCTCCCCCTCTCCCCTATGCCAGCTAAGGGCTGTTATATACTGCATGCGGCCGTGCGTGCCTATACAAACGCGCGTGCACGTGCCGCATGCTTTTCGTAAGTATACTGTGTTGAGTAAGTATACAGTGTTGAGTGTGTTTTTGTGTGTTTGTGTGTATGTATGTGTGTGTATGTGTATGTATATATGTGTGTGTGTTTATGTTTATGTGTAATTTATTATTTATTATAAAAAAAAAACATTGGTAAAAATAAAAAAATTATTAGATTTGTGCAGACACACAAATACATACACACACATGCATACATATACAGTATACACACACACATAAACATACATTCAGCGCCGGTAGCGGTGCAAAAAGATGATTCTCCTCATCTTCGCCGCTGTCTGTCGGCTAGCCTCTCCCAGCCGTGCGCCTGCGCGGCCCTTGTATAGAAAGGCTGACTAGCGTTAGCCAACTAACATTCCGCTCGCACGGCGTAGCATGCGCCCGGCACTATAGAACGTGCCTAAGCGGGCTGGATGCTACAAACAGGCACTTGTCTGCAGCAGGTTTGTTTATGATACCTGTGTTTTATTGTTTGGTAAGTGGGGAAGCCTCTTAAAGATAGCTAGAGAATTGCTGTCTAGTTAATGCTCAGATAGAGCAAGGATTTATTTTGATTCTTTTGTTTATCTTGATTTTTGTCGGCTGGAGTGACAAGGAAAATAAAAGACTTATAGCAGAGCTGGACTGACCTGTGATTGCGATTTACCTGTGGGTTTTAATGATCCTAGACAAGAACCCTTCAGTCAAAAAATGATAGCAATTTCTGTCAGAACGGTGCTTCAAATTCGTTTTTTTAATGACGTTTGGCAAGTCATACAGTAGGTGCATAACACAGGTTTTGTTGCAGCATTTACTATGCGTTAGTTTTATTCTATATTTTGTGTCTTTTTGCATTTGTTTATGACTGTTACATATTGACCATTTCTATATGTTTCAGGGATCCACTTAGTGGATGGTGATGCTCTCTATGATGTCGCACATTCCTTAATATAATCACAAGCAATGCATTTAGTAATACCATTGAAAGCAATTGTTTTCTCCTCAATATTCTTGCACAAACCAAATAACCTTTTTTTATATATAACTCTTCTCCAAAAATAAATTAAATAGGCAGATCACTGGCATAATTAAATATGGATACAATCTATTTATTTTAATTAGCATCACAATATAAATTTATTCAACCCTACTTAGGCACTTTATAAGAATGCAAATGTATCTTGACAAATTATTTATTCTATGCTAGAAAATAATGGAATATTCAAGGTATTATTGACTCCCATTCTTTCTTTAGCAGAATTTTACTGAGATGAAAAAAATCTACAAAATAATTTCTTTTTCATATAATTTGTTCAAAACGATTGGCTTATATAGCACTGTAATTAGTGCCACAAAATAAAGAGGGACAAGTGAACTACTGATACAGTTCTGTTGATTGCCATGTTTCTACTGTACAACAGATGTTTTTAGAATCAGTAATGTACAGTATGTGCAATATGTCCCATGGCAGTCATTGTTACAATAAAAAGTTAAGTAAAGCAAAAATGGGAACATAACAAATATGAATCCTAATATTGTCAAAGTGAAAGTTGATCAAAGTAAAAATGTTAATGAACAATGCCCAACTAAATGATCCATGAATAAAGTAATCACATATTTCATCCATGGATCTTTTAAAATACTACACCTGGATTCTTCTGACGGGTTTATTTAACCATTTTATCATTTATTTAATGGTGATTGCAAAAGCTCAATTTATATTTGCATTATACTAGTAGCCATACACATTCCCATAACTAGAATATATTTAATTGCCATCACATGTTTTAAGTTCCCAAGTATAATTTAAAAAAGTATTATATAATTATATGAAAGAAAATGACATTGTGGTCTATTTATCATAATATTTGGCTTTAAAACTGAAATAGAACTTATACAAGACAACCTGCAGCCTATTATACTGCAGAGCCATGGATGGAGTCATGGGTGGAGAAGTGGAGCCATGAATGGACAAGTGGGGTTCATGCTTCCAAATCAGACCACCCATACCATTAATCCTCTGGCACTAGATCAGCGTGACATCAGCTTGTCCCAATGTTTGAGACAGTCTCTATTGCTACATCTATATTTATAAAAATAAATTAATTTGACTGCAATCAATAGAACTTTTTTTCTTATTTTAATCTGGGGTCGTTTTTAGCAGATATTGCTCTAGTTTTTTATCTCAAAGAGTTTCATACAAGGTACAGTACAGTATAGGGATAATTTTATCTTGTAGGAAAGAAACAACTAATCTGTTCACTTTTGGCTAGATCAACATAGGTGAATTGATTGGCATAGTGGAAAAGCATGCCCATATAATATAGGCATGATTTGCCATTATAGCAATAAGTGGACACGCTAAAAAAAATAAAAAAACAGGCACAAAATCAAACACATTTCATTTTTACTGTATTTTTTTTTAATGAAATGTGTTTTTTTATTGTTTATTTTTGGTGTGTTTCATTTGGTGATTTTTTTTATTAGTTTTGTTTTTTGTGGTTGTTTATAAAATGGGTGGGCAAGCAAAAAATAAACAACCACAAAAAAACAAATCCCTGTGTTGCAGACCTGTCTAAGACATGCAAATGAGCACACAGTAATATTTCCATTTGCTGTGTATATACTGTATATATATATATATATATATATATATATATATATATATATATATATGAACAACAAGAAAAGAAAGCGCCCGATCCTAGTGCAGCATGAAAAAATACAATTTAATAAAAATGAATAAAACCAACAAATGCGAACTCACAAACACAGGATAAATAAAAGCATATAATGAGTATACTCATTCGCCAACCGCCCACGATGTGCCTTGGATGGCGCGCCCTCTCTCTGTCTGGGTTTTCTCAGCTATTCTGAACCGACATCCAGCAGGGGATACAGGAAACAGCTCACCACAATGTGACCCGGAAGTCCTCCACAATGTTAGTGTATTCCGGATGTGAGGTCTGCAGTCCGTGACCCCGCGATGCAGGGGCTGATCAGAGAAGTCTCTCTGCACTCCCAAAGGCAGTCCGTAATGAGGTGGGCAGTGAGGATGGAGTAGAATTGTATATCACAGTGTGACAGCAGCTGAAAAACGCTCTTCCCTACGCGTTTCTTCACATAAAGTGATTTCATCAGGGGATATATATGAGAGAGTTCATCCTGAAGAAGTAGGCGGAGAGCTTACGAAACGCGTAGGGTGCACTGCAGAGAAGCAAGTTAGTGTGAGCACAGGACATGCCTGTGACATCTGCAAGGAGGCAACACCCAGGACAGGAAAGGGCTGAGGGAGCCACCCCCCGTCAACGAGGATGCTGAGAGCTGTGATAATGAAGCTGACAAGCTGAACTGCGAGCTGAGAGCTAAGTGCTAGCATTCCAGGGTAGGAGAGACTGCACCTCTTACTCCAAGACTGTTTCCAGATGAGGTTGAATGGACCTGTATGCCTTTACATGCTTTTTATTATTGAAGTAAATTGTGAGTTTCTATTTTTTTAAACTTTTACATTGCATGTGAAATAAATCTCTTTTATTGTGCCACAGGAAAGGTTTTGCACTCTTATCTTTTACAAATATATATATATATATATATATATATATATATGTGTAGAGGTATCAGTACCGTGTTAACCGAGCTTCAATAATAAAAAAATAAATAGACGATACCGTTCTGTGGCTAACGAGATGCTTTATTTGTGCAAGCTTTCGAGATAAGGGTATACTTAAAAACAGTGTCTCTTGGAATGTTATCAGTGCTCGTCCCTCCCCCGTGTGTGATTTATGGCACATCCACACACGGGGGAGGGACGAGCACAGATAACATTCCAAGAGACACTGTTTTTAAGTATACCCTTTGCTTGCTTCATTCATTGTAACATCGCCGGAAGAAGAGATCAGTGTATCTTGAAAGCTCGCACAAATAAAAGCATCTCGTTAGCCACTGAACGGTATCGTCTATTTATTTTTTTATTTTATATATATATATATATATATATATATATATATGTATATATATATATATATATATTTATATATATATATATATATATATATATATATATATATATATATATATATATATATAAAAACAGGCAGATGGCACACACATAAAGCAAAAATAGGTGCTTGTCCCATACAAGTAGTATGCATAAATAGAATCCTTACCAGGCAGATCCAGAAATCCAGGACCACAAAGCAAGGAAGAGACAGCACACTCAGAAGTATAAAAAAAATGTGTATTTAGAAGAAAAAACTGGCACAATCACCGACGTTTCGGTCCTAGAAACAGGACCTTTCCTGTTGCGAAAGGTCCTGTTTCTAGGACCGAAAAGTCGGTGATTGTGCCAGTTTTTCTTCTAAATACACATTTTTTTGATACTTCTGAGTGTGCTATCTCTTCCTTGCTTTGTGGCCTGGATTTCGGGATCTGCCTGGTAAGGATTACAGGTGCAAGGGGTGCACAAACTGCCAGTATATGCAGGTGGGGCCTTTCTATTGCCATCCACATAGTGGGACTAAAATCAAAATTCACCAACATCTGAATTGTGAATCAAAATTTGTTATATATTTGATTAAATGTCCATGTGGTTTACTCTATATTGGGAAAACAGTGCGGATGCTTAAAGAGCGTATAGCCATTCATCGATCTACAATTCGAAAAGCTTTGTCTATAGACGCCAAGGATTTGGAGTTTAAATGCCTCCCTGTTGCCAAACATTTCAGGGACTTCAAACACTCTTTGGCAACATTTAGGTGCATGCCCATCATGCAGATCCAAGCGCCCACTAGAGGGGGCGATAGAAACAGACTTTTACTGCAAAGTGAAGCAAGGCATATCTTTGAGCTGAAGACAGTGGCACCTTTTGGCCTGAACGAAGATTTTTCGTTGGGGTGTTTTTTGTAATGAAATCTTGATCTTGACATTTTGTGTTTGATGAAAAATTGTTTTCTGTATCACTTTTTTGAATTTTTTCTCTTTTAGGTGTTATTTCTTTATGTGCCCTTGTTATGTTATCCTCACGAGGTCACTCCCGGGTGATGGTGTGTGCATCGAGCTTGTTGATATTGTCCCACTTCGAGAATTCTGATACATTATGGTGCATTTGATATTGTAATATGTCTAATATGTTGTTTCAACATGTCAGTGATATGCTGCTCTAGCACAGAGATAGTTAGAGGAGTGCGACTTTTATCGTTGCTCCAGTTGGACCTACTCTTGTCTATTAGATTGTGACATGTTAGACCAACACGTCATATGCTTAGTGGTCCCTCTATTTAGGAATAGAATGGTTTGAACATACATTGTATCACTTTGTCGATTTTAGACTGTATTGGTCAATGTAATTATAGTATTTATTATAGTGGAACAGTTAAAACACTACACTGTATTTTGATGCACATATTTTTATACCTGATAGTTTTATTTATATTTATTTTTCTTTGGGTTATGTAGTAATGTGTTGGAGCATGTCTTCTTGGGTATGATGTAGGCTTAGGACATGCCAGCAGTACACTGCATAATAGAGTTCTATATTTGCATTTGCAGTTACAGATTAGAGCCTATTCTGGTGCTGCCCCAGTTGTCACCAGTCCTCCTCACTTTGCCAGTGTCACGTTGACCATAAGATGTTTTGGTTACATCATTGCGCATGTGTGCTTATGCTTGATATAGGGATATATTCAAGCACACAGGGAGACACAGGCACTACGCGTTAATACATTGTGGGGCTCTGTGGGGTTCGCGCATGCGCGAACCGTCACAACGCAGATACAGGGACACAGTGATCTCTGGGCAGCAGTCCATTATAGCTATCGCGGGACACGGTGCGGTTCGCGCATGCGCGAAGCGTGACTAGGTTTGCTCTATTTGCTTTATGTGCTACACCAGCCACCGAAGTTGCTTTTGAACAGTCCGATCAGCATATCCAAGATGGCGATGCGTTCCAACACATGCCTGCGGTTCCCAGCGGCGCGGTTTCGCGGGCAATCTTGTCCTTACACGGGTGAGTTCATTTTATTTTTTGATTAGTATGGGTACATAAGGGGGATCAGTAGCATTCACTTATTGCACGTCCCTGAGGAAGGTCACGCTTGATTGATCGAAACGTTGGAGGTGGTGCCATGTTACACTGAATACAGTTTTATTGGACCTACTCGACTGTGTGCTGTCTCGTTTTTTCCGGACTCCAATCTGGTAAAATCTACTTTATATATATATATATATATATATATATATATATATATATATATATATATATATATATATATATATATATATAAACAAAAAATTGTGGCGCCAAAATGATATTCTATTGCTCTGTGTAATAAACTGTAGTGCTAATATCGTGTAAATAAAAAGTGTGTAAGATTCCTAAATGTGTTTAAAAATAAAGATGTACATATGTGATGCAACTGTTTGAATACTAAACTAAATATACAGATATACTCAAAACAACATCATAGAATAATACATCAATGAGAGTGAAAAAATGAAAAATAAAAATATAAAAAGTGTGCAAAAAGTGCTAAAAAAGTGAAAAGTGAAAAAATTATGATGCAAAATAAGTGTAAAGTTATAATAAAAAATCCAACCAGTCCTTCAATATTCAGTCCATAATGGGAGATATAGGATATGTGCACAGGGTCTTCTGCTGCTCTCACAAGGGATAAACCACCTCCACGGATATCTATGAACAGAAAAAGAGAGAGAGCGCACGCCCCATAGCATAATACTGCGTAATTTATTATAAAAATGGGGAAGGGATGGAAGGGGGGGGGGGGGGGGAATCGCACTCACAGGATAAAAAATATATTAAAATGCAGTTTGTGAATAAATTCACCACCATCCGGTACTGCTGGGCAAGGTCCCTTCACGGTAGCTGTTCCAGATCACCTCCAGATCACCTCCAACCGGATAAGGATGCCTTTGTACCGACTGTGTGCTGATCGAATTCAGCTCTCCACTCCGAATGGCCGCTGTTATCTTCCCGCGCTTCGTGTGGCCTCATGCGCGTGCGCAGCGTCTTCGTGACGTAATCGCGCTTTCTCAGTCTCCCTGACGCGTTTCGTCACCAATCGGCGACTTTCTCAAAGGGCTGATGGATCATGGGTGAACGTCCTGCCCTTTTATACAACCAGTCCAGTAATTCGTGATTAATCACAGGGTGATGTTTAACCCTTAATTTGCTTTTAAGTTGCTGCTTAATTCAATGGATACTGCAAATGACTGGCAGCAAAAGGAGCAAGTTTGGAAACATTTTCTATGGAGATAATCACTCACTATGGGAGGATCTAAATCACTTAATGCATATACAAAACACAATAAATTACATTATTAAAACTGCATTACACTCTAAAAATAAAAACAAATGTAATTCATATGTTGGGATAAATTAACTGACAGACTGAATACATCTAACTCAAATAAAAATACACATATTAGTTAAACAAGTACTGCATATAAAGAATGAAATAACAATATATTCCTACATGTAATAATGGATTAAAGTTTAAACATTAAATTATATTAATATACACATAACAAAAGTGTTAATAGTAGACAATGTGTTATTCCATCAAGGAACAGGGAAGCTAAGGGAAGTAAATGGGAGAGAGAAAGAGTTATAAGGATAGGTGTATAAAATACACCAAAACTGTATGTGTGTATAATTGAGATTTTATTATATTGTATTGTTTTAAGAATTTCCAATTTGCTAATATATGTATATGTATTATTTTCAATGAATACTGTATTAAAAAGATGTATAAATTTATGAATTTGAAATAAATATTATATGATTAATTGTGCACTCGGTGATAATTCTAAGGACCGGGGATAAGGATAGATGTGATGATGAAATTGGATGCTGTGAGGGGAAGGGGAAAGGGACCCGATTTGGGAAGGTGGGTGTGAGGGGGTGTGATATATATGTGTGGAATGGAAGGAAAATGCTGGGGAATGCTGTTTGGGATGTGGGAGTGGGGGAAAAAAAGGAGTACCGAGGAGAGAGCTGTTAACTTACCTCCACAGTTAGAGCGACGAGAGTCCAGGCCGGCAGGAGATCAGACTAGAGTACTAGCATCCAGACACTCATTGAGTCCACCAGGGGTGAGTGTCCCTAACTGGTGGATCCAATAAGTCTCCTGTCTGCACAAGATCTTGAACCGATCGCCTCCTAGAGCACAGGGAGAGATGTATTCCAGGCCCATTATTGTCATACATTTAGGGTCCTGGTTATGATGAATTTTATAATGTCGGGAAATACCATTCATAATTAATCCCTTTATGACACTCCTCCTGTGCTCCAGGAAACGGGTGCAGAGAGGCCTTGTGGTGCGTCCAATATAACGTAACCCGCACCCACACTGGATGCAGTACACCACAAAATTGCTGCGGCAGTTGATGAAGCTCCTAACCTGATAAGTGCTATCTCTATGGGTTGAACTGAACTCAATTCCTGTTCTGAGATGTTTACAGGTGATGCACCTCCCTCGTCCGCATTTATGATTACCTTTAAGGCTATTCTCAACCAACTTATTGGAAACTTTAACTGATTTTAATTTGGTGGGTGCTATGATACTCTTCATATTTCTAGCCTTTCTGTAAACAATCGATGCCCGATCAGAAAGAATGCCTTTTAAATGAGGATCACATCTAAGAATTCCCCAGTGATTACTCACTATCTTCTAGATAGCTTTATGTGACTGGTTGTAAGTTGTGATGAATCTCAAACTGGATTTCACATTTTTCTCCGAGATCACTGGTGAATTATATCTCAATCGAGATGTGACCTGTTTATTCTTAGATGTAAGCAGCATTTTGGATCTATCAAGGGAATTAACTTTCCTAAAAGACTCAGAAACTAACCTGTTGTCATAACCTTTTTGTATAAATTTGAGGCGTATCTCTTAGAGGCACGCAGACTCCTGGGTGACCAGGCCTCCTATGTTACACTTGAGTCTGATCCGGTACAGGTTTATCAAATTGAATTAAAAGAGCTTCTTTCTACAGCACTCATTCAGGATATTATTTCTAAAACAGAGTTTAAATTTTTATTTAATCCTCATCCTCGCACCCCCATATTTTATCATTTGCCTAAAAGCTATCCAGAAGATAGTGAGTAATCACTGGGGAATTCTTAGATGTGATCCTCATTTAAAAGGCATTCTTTCTGATCGGGCATCGATTGTTTACAGAAAGGCTAGAAATATGAAGAGTATCATAGCACCCACCAAATTAAAATCAGTTAAAGTTTCCAATAAGTTGGTTGAGAATAGCCTTAAAGGTAATCATAAATGCGGACGAGGGAGGTGCATCACCTGTAAACATCTCAGAACAGGAATTGAGTTCAGTTCAACCCATAGAGATAGCACTTATCAGGTTAGGAGCTTCATCAACTGCCGCAGCAATTTTGTGGTGTACTGCATACAGTGTGGGTGCGGGTTACGTTATATTGGACGCACCACAAGGCCTCTCTGCACCCGTTTCCTGGAGCACAGGAGGAGTGTCATAAAGGGATTAATTATGAATGGTATTTCCCGACATTATAAAATTCATCATAACCAGGACCCTAAATGTATGACAATAATGGGCCTGGAATACATCTCTCCCTGTGCTCTAGGAGGCGATCGGTTCAAGATCTTGTGCAGACAGGAGACTTATTGGATCCACCAGTTAGGGACACTCACCCCTGGTGGACTCAATGAGTGTCTGGATGCTAGTACTCTAGTCTGATCTCCTGCTGGCCTGGACTCTCGTCGCTCTAACTGTGGAGGTAAGTTAACAGCTCTCTCCTCGGTACTCCTTTTTTTCCCCCACTCCCACATCCCAAACAGCATTCCCCAGCATTTTCCTTCCATTCCACACATATATATCACACCCCCTCACACCCACCTTCCCAAATCGGGTCCCTTTCCCCTTCCCCTCACAGCATCCAATTTCATGATCACATCTATCCTTATCCCCGGTCCTTAGAATTATCACCGAGTGCACAATTAATCATATAATATTTATTTCAAATTCATAAATTTATACATCTTTTTAATACAGTATTCATTGAAAATAATACATATACATATATTAGCAAATTGGAAATTCTTAAAACAATACAATATAATAAAATCTCAATTATACACACATACAGTTTTGGTGTATTTTATACACCTATCCTTATAACTCTTTCTCTCTCCCATTTACTTCCCTTAGCTTCCCTGTTCCTTGATGGAATAACACATTGTCTACTATTAACACTTTTGTTATGTGTATATTAATATAATTTAATGTTTAAACTTTAATCCATTATTACATGTAGGAATATATTGTTATTTCATTCTTTATATGCAGTACTTGTTTAACTAATATGTGTATTTTTATTTGAGTTAGATGTATTCAGTCTGTCAGTTAATTTATCCCAACATATGAATTACATTTGTTTTTATTTTTAGAGTGTAATGCAGTTTTAATAATGTAATTTATTGTGTTTTGTATATGCATTAAGTGATTTAGATCCTCCCATAGTGAGTGATTATCTCCATAGAAAATGTTTCCAAACTTGTTCCTTTTGCTGCCAGTCATTTGCAGTATCCATTGAATTAAGCAGCAACTTAAAAGCAAATTAAGGGTTAAACATCACCCTGTGATTAATCACGAATTACTGGACTGGTTGTATAAAAGGGCAGGACGTTCACCCATGATCCATCAGCCCTTTGAGAAAGTCGCCGATTGGTGACGAAACGCATCAGGGAGACTGAGAAAGCGCGATTACGTCACGAAGACGCTGCGCACGCGCATGAGGCCACACGAAGCGCGGGAAGATAACAGCGGCCATTCGGAGTTGAGAGCTGAATTCGATCAGCACACAGTCGGTACAAAGGCATCCTTATCCGGTTGGAGGTGATCTGGAGGTGATCTGGAACAGCTACCGTGAAGGGACCTTGCCCAGCAGTACCGGATGGTGGTGAATTTATTCACAAACTGCATTTTAATATATTTTTTATCCTGTGAGTGCGATTCCCCCCCCCCTCTTCCATCCCTTCCCCATTTTTATAATAAATTACGCAGTATTATGCTATGGGGCGTGCGCTCTCTCTCTTTTTCTGTTCATATATATATATATATATATATATATATATATATATATATATATATATATATATTGCTAGAGGGAATGTAGTAGTTGTGGCTGGAAGCTATATAAGGCCTGCTGTGCCAAATCCCACCATAGGAGATCTCCTCCTATACATCTGGAGCTTATGGCAGATGGACGCGCTGTGTACTTAGGAAAAATGTTGGGTATATACCCAGAAGCCTGTCCTGCAGTCCCCACAACCATCGGCGGACAACTCAGCTTTCTGTGAGCCAACAGGTAGCATGCACCACACACCTGGTAACGGGGAATCTCCTAGAGAGTGGGGGAAACACTGTTACAGAAGGGTTTAAACACTTTCCCATCAGTGCAAGACACTTTCCTATTTGTGATCATTTGTTGCCAATATTCCTAGCAGTTTGAGCTGCAAACTGTAACAATAGATCATGTTACCTTACTAATATAAGAATACATTTTAGCTGCTGGTTAGATTAATTGAAGGATTGATTTGAAACTAAAAGGCAGCCATTTACTGAACCGTGGGAAGAAGGATTTTGGTGATAGATCACAGGAGAACTAATCGACCTGCAGCATAGGTAATTCGTTTTCAATAAATGTAATCAAAGGCTACATACAGTAGAGGCAACGTTTATTCTAACATTTGCCGTAAACTAGCCGGGTTACATTCTGGGTATGTGCTGGGTATGTTCTGGGCTAGTTTGAGGCACGTTTAAGGCATTTCTGCATTGACTAACGACCCATAGGATTAACACAGCAGGGATCCCTGGCATTCCAATTCAGTTTGAATGGGACTGCCAGGGACCCCGCTGTTAATCTGATAGGCCATTAATCAATGCAGAAATGCTGGGGCTAGTTTAAGGAAAGTTTAAGGCATGTATTCAGAATGTACCTGGGTGTTTCCTGGTTTTTTTGGGGAATTGCCACTGGTTTTTGTTCGAATAAGAGTTGCCTCTACTGTATATTAAAACAAAAAATATATAAAAAGAAAATATTAAGCTGTTTGGATTGCCTCTTTAACTATAATACAGAGGTCATTTTGGATGGAAGATTCTCGGCTGTTCTTTCGTTAAGACCCTACAGGCAGTGCCTGTAATTCAATTTTCAATTTGTAATTCAAAATTCAATTGGTTGCTTTGCATCAGGTTAAATCTTTTAAAAAAAGATATTATTAATTGACTGCCCTTTAATATAACTGTTTTAATGGTTGTTTTTGATTAATTTCAGATTCCACTTCATCATTAAATAATTTAACTGATTTAGTCTATATCAAATAGATCTATTGAAAACTATGTGGTGCTTGCCAGAAAAAAACAATTGGGACGTTTTATTACCTGACAGCCATTTGTTATGCTATTCCATGGACAATATGATTATACAGTAGCAAACCACAGTTTCTGCTACAGCATAATCTTCACAGCATCTTACTGAAATAACTTGCAAATATAGTATTTCAACTTTACACTCATGATCTCTCAATGAACAGCAGACTAGGTAGGAATCTTTAAGTATTTCCCTGCACTATAAAAAAAACCAATTCAAATAGGTTTTACTGAAAAATCAACAAAACATTACTAAAAAGAACATCATTTATTTTTAGAACCTTTTCAATAGGGAGATCATTTTTTAAATAATGCTATAAATAGTGTAATGTAACATTCTGATATTAGATGATAGTGTTTTTAATGTGGAACATAGAGTCGAAGTGGAAGTATTTATTTTTACCATTGGTAGCAAGAAAACCCATTATTGCAAAGTTATTTTCAGTATACAGTTGATCCTGCTATACTTAAATAAATATTACCATGGTGAAAGTGACATTTTAGTCCTTTGGGGGTGAAAAATAAAATAGCCTAGTAATATTTATTTCAGTGGGGTATCATCAACTTTATACTGAATATCCTTTGGCATTCTTGTGGTTTCACACACCTGTTCCTACATCAGCAGTACTTCAAGAAGCTATTGAAAGAAAGTAACCAACACCATCTTCTTCTAAAGTTATTTTCATGCTGCACTGTTCTAATAAAGTCTGACACCAGACATAGTATAATAAAGTGGTATATTTGCTGGTTGTAAACTCACAACATTTTGGGGATCTCCCTAACTCAGGTGAAAATATTGAACCTGAGGAAGGGAGATCCAAGAAACGTTGTACGTTTGCAACCTGCAAATAAACCACTTTATTATACTATAATGTCCGGTGTTAGACTTTATTAGAACAGTGTGGCAAGAAGATATCCAGTTTCAAGTTTAAATACGTGGCAAAAGTGGGATCCCAGCCACTCTTCAACTGCCTGCACCTTACAAAGGAAAATTACACCCACTACAATTATCTAAAAGGAGTGTGGTAAGATCCAAACCTTTATTTTGACTGTAAAGTTATTTTCATTGCAACCATTTAATAAATTAATGCCTAACAGATATGTTTAACTAATAATTATTTTTCACCAGTGCCAAAAATGGTAAATTCTACTACATCTGTAGTTAAGTTAGGATCACATTGGCCAATAGTCAACAAATAGTGATATACCAAAATGGAGGTATTACCGCAAAAAAAAAAATGCAGTCAAGTCATCAACTAAAAAATACATATATTTACCTCCTATGTTAAAAATATCAGAACTGACCATCAAAATGAGTAAAAAAGCACTTTTACTGATTTTGATGCTGGTCATCACATTCTGATATTTAACAGGTATATGGCTACCACAGCTTGTTGTTAACATCTTTTCTGACATATAAGGCAGAAACTTTGTGTGGGCTCTTATTCTCTATAGGGATACAAAAAAAAAACACAAATTGAATGTACTTGTACTTATATTATACCACAAGTGAAAAATTAGATTGTAAATTATTAAGGAGAAAATAAATAAATTCAGCTCATCTGTTAATTTTCTTTACAAATGTTGCAGGAAAATGTGTCAGATCTCTCACAACAAAAATATTCAAAACTGTGCAAAAATCCAATATGCTACCTATTGATTAATGGATGAACACTTAAAACAGATATTCTATTAACCCCAGTGGTCTAATTATGATTGATTACTGGATATCTCATGGAGGTAATCATTTTTAAAACCAAATTGAAATATATTCTTTTTTTTTTTTAAAGAGGAGGAATCCTAATGAACTGTAGATACAATACTTTGGGAAAGGGGACATACATACCCTGTGGGTCTCTATCTCATCCACTGCAGCTGCATGAGTTTTATGCAGATCAGAGACGCTCCTTCTTTTCCTGCTGGTCCCACTTCCTTTGATACTGGGGAACAAACCATCAGAAGAGGCAGGGCCAACAGGAGACAGGGAGCAGTCTAATATGCATTTAACCCCTTCCTACCCTACAGTTGAAAAAAGGAGGTAGGGACACTCCCCCTCCACCCCCAATGTCATCCTCTCCCGTTCATGCAACCTAATTCCCATATCAGCCAGTTGCCAGAATATCCCCCATATCACCTTGTAGCCCCATGTCACCCCTCCTGTCACCAACTCCCAAAATGTTCCCCACTCCTCCAATGTCACCCAATCCCCCAATGTTACCAACTCCCCCAATATCATTTTCAGTGACCATGCAATAGTGTTCTGTGTAAGGAAAATCAAACCACCCAAGTCAAGCCCCAAAGTTCTACACACTAGAACATTTAGAAACGTTAACCCAAAATGATTTATAACTGATCTTACCAACTGCCCTCATTACAGAATCAACATGATGCTGTGCCTGACCCCTATTCTGTTCTAGTTTTTTCCAAAGAGAGTTTTTAAAACTCTGTGATACCCATGCCCCAGTATGCAGAATAAGAGTATGAAGGGCGGTTACAATCTGTGCAGATTCATCAAAAAACGCCATTGGATACAACCCGTGGATGGATTTGGAGAATCCAATCCATGGATTCAGCAATTCGTTGGCGGACTCTTTAGACAGGTTACGGAATTCGCGGACTGTATTGGTACTGTAATAATAACCAGATTGATCCAATGAAATCCGATGACCAAGGACCCAGCCGATCTGCTGCAAATCCAAATCTGCCACCAAAAATTGCATATCTCTAGTCATAAACCCTATATTCCAGTCTTATAGCCATCAACAACTATCTAATATCAAAAATAATGATACTACTCTGACAAATCACACTGACATTGTAAACTCATTCTATTAATATTTTATGGGTTGTTCTATATCTCCACCCCCTTCCAACAGTGCACACAATTTTCAATTTGCTCCAGTATCTGAAGATTACATTGCACAAGTGCTCCTAACATTAAAACTAAACAATCAATATGGACCTGACCTAGTGCAATCAAAGTTCCTATGACTCCGTGCCCTAGCCATTGCCATACCACTTGCCTCCCTACCAAATCTATTTTGTCTTCAGGTCAAATCCCATAGACCTGGAAAATCACCACAATAGTCCCAGTCTTCAAAAGTGTGGACAAACCACAGTCTCCAAATCAGACCAATCTCTTTTCTCTCAATACTATCCATGGAAAAATGTGTGCACACCCAATTGAGCGATTACTATTCCAAGACACATTTTCTTAGCAAACTCCATCTGGCTTTTGCCCAACCCACTTCACGGTAACTACCCTCTTGTTGTTGGAACTGGGACAACTTACTGGTGAAATATTCCTATATTTTGCAAAGGCTTTTGATACAGTTGATCATTTTATCTTTTTAAACAAGCTTCAGTGCTCTGGAATAGGGGAACATGCTTTCAACAGATTATACTCAAACCTATCATGTACAGTAGATACCAATATGTGTCTATCTTGGGCTCTAAATCCAATATCAAACCGAAATACCAATTAAAGTGGACCTTACTAAATACTGTATTTCCAGCATAACCCTTCACACATTTGTTTTATATCTTCCTCATTTAAAAGGGCAACAATAATACTAATTAGTATAAAACATAAATCAGGAAAATATATGTCTTTTTTTTTAAACAGTATGGCAATACTAAAGGGGTGGGTCAACGTATTGGATATTTGTCTTGGTTATTTAGTGTGAATAATATAAATACATAAGTTACAAAAAAACATAAGCAACCAGAATTTCTGTATTGTTTCAATAATCAGTGCCTCCCCCATTCTGTCTGGGGCACTACCACACCAACAGAGGTGTCCTCAATAGACCTAGAAGGCACGCAGACTGTAATGTCTTTGTCTCGCTGCTTCACCGTGGTCATTAATGACAGTAATGCTCTCTCCTGAGGGTATTACTTAAGATCCAAAATTGTCGATCTTTAAATCTCATTTACAAATATTTGTAAATACTTATGTTTTAATCCTTACAAAATATACAGTATCTTTACCAGTAAATACATTTTTAATGAACGCATTGTATATCTTTGGCATTCTTTCTTGTTTTTCTGTGCTCTTTGTTTAACTCTTTCTTGTTAGAGTACTGTATGAATTAAATAGAAATAGCCGTGTTACAGCATGATACTGTATACAGTTGTAACGGATTTTCTGGCCTAGCCGGTACCACCCAATCTCATATTGGCCCCTGTAGTCTAACCAGTCCCCATTACAGTGTAGTGTCTGGTGGCGCACCTGTTGGCAACAGGACTCCTGAGTCTCCCGCATGATGTTGTGTGGGGATTGCCAACCCAGACAGGCAGCTGAGGTAGTGTACTTGAGTCCTACTTATATCCAGTGCAGCGCCTCCACCTCATCAGGATCCCAGCGTCCGCTTGTGGATGGTCCTGGTGAGGAACTCCTCTGTGGTGCACTCCCCGGTGTAATCACTCCACACTTACACACAAGGGTATGGTTTAACAGGATCATCTTTATTGACTTGCGGCGGGCCAGCTGCCCCTCACAGTGGGTGTACTTAGCCTCTCATGTTCACCGCACTTCCCTTTGAAAGGTGTCCTTTCCCCGAATTGGTGGATTCCTTATCTCCCCTTAGGGAGATAGTCCCTGTGCCAGGTCCCTGGTCAAAGTCTTTTAAGCTGTCTCCTCCCAAGCCTGCACTCAGACTTGCTCCTTGTCTCATAACCTCTTACATAATCTTCCAACAGCTTAGCAACTCCTCTGAACAACTTTCAGACTCTTGCAACACACTCACTTTTGAGCAGTCCTGTGCCTTATGTATCCTCTGGGGGCTGGCACAACTCTGACATCACTAATCATGGATTCAGAGCATGTGACGACTCCCATCCATACATAGGGCACCTCACCAGGGTGTGAGGGCAAACCTCCATAATTACTGCTGGCATGCCCATAACTTACCAGGTCTTACTGTCAGCAGGAGAGATGACTGCAGCCATTTTACAGCATGGTTACACAGTATATAATTAAGAGTTTAAAAAAAACAAGTCACAATTGAAATAATGGAAATGCTTCACTTAATTCAGAAGTCACATAATTTCTAATGAAAAATAAATAATAAATTAACTTGTACAACTAATAATATTTATTCCTCATATCTCAAAGTTTGCAACTTGTACTCTTGGGCGAGTCACTTTATCTCCCTTTATGTCCCTGTCTGTAAAAACGCTATATGCTGCATACCACACACTATACTGTATTATGAACACTTTGTGTCCAATTGGGAGAAAAGCACTATATGAAATAAAGTTATTATTATTTTAACTCCCAACTTATTTTCATATCCATCCATTGGAGTAATCTTAGATCTATATGTTTAGAATACATAAATATAAACAACACCTAACCTTTCGTGCCATGTATGTTATAGTGAATTTCGCATTGCAAAAATTTACTGTACTTAAGAGAAAACTGTAGGGAAAGTAATTAAAAGTACAATTTGTACTTATTTGACTAGTGTCCTAGTCATCTCCAGGCATTTATTTGCAATGCATTTTAGTCTTACATGGACATGTTACTTGATGAACATGTTGTATAATGTCTTGTTCTACTCCTTATCCTCCTTAAAAGGCTACTGGGAAACATTCCGTTCAAAGATTTACAGCACAAAAGAATAGCACAATGGTTAGAAGAAGAAAGATCCTGCTAAAGTGACATGATCTGATCCAGAACATGTGCTTCATTGCGCTTCATTTCCAAAGGACAATATAGAGCTTGCTAAGAGAGACTATGAAAGGGGTTTAAGAAAATAAATCAAGTTATTCAAAGTTAAAAGAGGAAAATAAAGAAATTATTGAAAGTTTGGTTTAAGTAATGCAAGGTCCATTTAAAAAGCATACTTCAGTTACTTTTATGTGGATCATTAATTCAGGAAATAGTTTAAAGAAATCCTCTTCCCTTAGAGCAATGTAAATGTGAGAATATCTTAAGTTAATGCTTTGTGGTAAATGTATGACAAATTCTTAGATTATCAATAAGAACAGTTTAAGCTAACATTAAAAATAACTAAATTAAAAAATAAAATATTCAATAAAAATGATCACTTTTTATTATTGTTATACTTTCACTCTCAAATGCTTGATTCATTGAAAAATTTGGAACAACATCTCAACCTGTTGCAGTGATTAAGGGCCATATATACTTAGCAGAGCTTCTCTATAAGACACCTTCCAGCATGATTTAGTAAATCTGGCCATTTACGGTCCATTAACTTCAATGTGCTGTAAGGTTTTTTCGTGTTTGGAAGGTGGGATTATCACCTCATATTGTATAACTATGCTTTGCCATTTGTTCTTGGATGATGTAGAAAAGCAATAAACTGTTTATATGCAAAGTAGCTGAATTGGGGCACATCATTTGTGTAGGCTCAGTAATTTAATTCAGTTTCAAACAAGACAAGAACAAACAAATGAAAAATACTAAATCCTTGAGGAAGGTACTCTGGCAAAATGTGTTGGGTAACAGGAAAGAGACACAGGGCACAAGGAGATCCAAAGACGGATTTGGAAAGGGTAATGAAAGAGCTACAGTAGCTTCACAACCGAAAGTGACGCAATGCGTGTGGCCACTGAGATGTGAGATGCACAAGAGAATACGAGCACCAACCGAGTGGTCCATAAAGTCGATTACTGTGGCGTTTTAAACCGTAAAACTTCATTACACAATATTCTGCTACTGTTTTGCTTTCAAACACTCTTACCATCTGGAGGAATATGTTCCTGATTATAATTTCAAGAGCTTGAATTCATCTGAGGCATGTGAGTGCATATGTAACTTTGGGACACGCATTGTTACATTATCATAGATTACTTTACCATTGTTTTCTTCTTTTATATTTCACTTCCATATGGTTGTGCTCTTCTTTTCAGAAGAATATCAAAATACTGTATCAGCAAGCTGCAGAATAGAATTTTATTTTGGAGAAGTTTGCGATAAATACAGTAGGTCATGCTCTGAAGCTGCAGGTTGCTATGTAAATGGGAGGCATTACATCTTAACTCACAGCACAGGTAGTGGATGCTGCTACAAATTTGAAAACAGCATTGATGATGCACCTGTTACAAATGATTAAATGGGATATAAGATTTTACAGAATACAGAAAATGAGCATATTGTGTGGGTCAAGTGTCCCTTACCAGCTTGCAATTTCAATATTTCATACAGTATATTCTGGGGAGTATGTAAGGCCAATGAGTGAGAGGCTACCTGATATAGTTTGGGTAAGTCACGTTGTAATGTACTGTATATTTTGTTAAATGTGTTTTTTTGATGCTTTTATATGGGCAAACCCTTATTAGCCACAATAGGCTAATATTGATATTGTATGAGATTTGGCAAAATCATTTCCGGGTTTTCAGGTTCCGACTCGGGATTTTGCTCATGCTCGCCTTCTGTGGCTGAATCGTCCATCTTTGTCTCTGGCAGCTTCCTTTAAAAGGACAGCCCTCTGAACAGGAAGATATAGAGCAAAGTTCCAGTTTTCATTCTGAGTTCATGCAACGCGCTTATACCTATTGTTACCAGGCCCGGCTCATGTACCTCGACTATCCTTGCCTCCAGCCTGCCTCGACCTCTGCATCACACTGACTATCCTTGTCTCCAGCCTGCCTCGGCCTCTGCATACACACCGACTAATCAACTCTGCTGCCAGCCCTGATCTTTGACCAACGACGCACTACTCTATCAGGACTCGGCTCTCGTCGGTTCTTTCACATTCCTACCTCAGCCCTATGGGGCCACTTCCAACTTGAGACGAGTATCGTTACATTTTGCTTGGCCCAAATATGAACTCCGCTGAGGTAGAATGAGCCGTTACACTGCAAGGACAGTACTTGGGGTAAAATGAGCAACGCCTTGTCCTACACAAGCAACAACTGGCACGGATGTGTGATGCGGTGCAGGACTTTGTCACCCACATAGGCACATATCAGTCGGGGTGGAAGGCTGCAGAAGCGGCTCTGATACGCTTCCATTATCCCCCAGCACTCAGAGAACCTCGGATCCCAACTCCTATATGGTATGGTGGGGATCCTATGGAATGCAGGGGATTTCTTAATCAATGCACTATTCAATTTGAATTAAAAAAGGCCATGTTCACCACACACTGAGCTCGGGTGGCCTTCATCATCTCTCTTCTCACTGATGAGGCACTGGCCTTGGCCTATCCGCTTTGGCAGAGGGATTCGCCCCTGATCAGCAACTCCCCTGCCTTCATCCGTATTTTCAAATTGGTGTTTGATGCTCCAGGACGTGCATCTTCAGCTTCACTCCTACGGATCCGCCAGGGAACTCGCAAGGTAGGCCAATACGCCATTGAATTTCGCACCCTCGCAGCCGAAACTGGCTGGAATAATGACGCCATAGAAGCGGCCTTTTGGCAGGGACTATCAGAACCCCTAAAAGATGAGTTGACCTGTCGGGACTTCCCTAAGGACCTTGAGGAGTTGATTTCTCTCTGCTTACAAATAGATCTCAGAATGCAAGAACGCCTGTCCAAGAAGTGCCATGCTGCTAAGTGTCTGACTACTTGGTTGGCCCCAAACTTAATTTCTCCGCCTCCTCCATTTCGGGTTACTGCGGAGGAGTGTGGATGTCGGGAGGCTACGGGCAGTGCTCAGAGGGGCGACCAGGTAACCGGGGCTCCGGGGTGGTGCAATCGGAGGGCGACGCCATCTTGGACATGATTGCAGATGCGCAAGATCCGCATGTGCGGAGAAGCAAAGTTGCGGCAGCCAATAGGTACAGGCTCCGTAGAGGGACTATAAGTCCCAGCAGCCTCTGGGGATTAACACCACATGAATGTGGACAGCCAATAGGACACCAGTATTCCCTGCAGCAGGGAATTGATACATTTTGCACTCAGAGGAGCATGCCAAGCGGAGCTGGGACATCAGAGGGTTAGGGTGTAGTTGCAGGAAGTCAGTAGGCCCCTGCACTAGGCCAGAGACGCCCATTAGGCCCCAGCTAGGCCCCGACTCACCATAGTTTGTGGTTGCTTCAAGGAAGGCCCTTTAGATTGGGATGCTTCTCCTTTACTGCCTAGTGTCAGGGACACAGTGAAGACACCGCACCATGATTGTGGCCTAAGGTCTGGGATCAGACTATCTCCCTGTGAGAGCCTGCAAGGTGATATTATCCAGGCCAGAATACATCCCACGCGGTGGCTGACACCATCGTATATGACAATGTCGGATCAGATGGATCTTCTGTGTTGATCTGCATCACCCGGGTGCTGGAGCTCCCGGGCAAATACCCAACAAAATGCACCAACACTTCACGGGATAGCGCTATCTCCAAAACTGTGGGTGGGCCTTGACATTGGGACAGGGACATCAGGATATTGGTGCCTGTCACTCAATGTACTGTGGGGACACTCACTGTTGGTATAAGGTTAGGGCCTATATTACTGTGTGGTACAGAGTATAAATATTATTGTGTTTAGTAAAGGTTGTTAGCATGTACTTGAGTGTGTGTATTATTAGTATTGTTCCTGTAAGGGTTCATCCCACCAAGTAGGGATCCCTTGCAGGTGGAGGCGCTGTCACCAGAAGAATCAGGTACACTCCAGGCTCCCAGCGGCAGAGGTTCAGGCCTTCTATGAGCCATAGGTAATGCACCACACACACCATAGTCGCCATATCTTCCATAGGGTGGGGGAAAATGCACTACATATATATTATGTTGTAATTTTTTGGGTTCCTTAGAGCTTGCTGGGTATCTGTGTGTTTATTAACCCCTTCATTACCTTAACGGTCAGTCACTAAGGTAATATAGATTTTTTTACATTTATATTGTACATAGGTTCTAAGTAGGGGGTCTCTGGAGCAGAACCCCATTAATGTTAGCTCCATGGACCCCCTGCTTCCTTAGATACAGAGCTCTGCAGGGTGTGCTGGTATCTCAGCTGTTTAAATGTTTCTGGTCACGTGGGCCGTGATGCTGGAGTTTTAAACTTGCAGGAGATACCAACGCCCCATACGGAGGTTTGAACCTCTGGAAACAGGGGGTCCTAATACAGTAGCTGAAATTAATGGGGAGACCCCTGCTTCAATCCTATGTACAAAAAAAATAAAAATAGCAATAACTGCTGTAAGAGCTGCGCATGGAGACACAGAAGGAGGCTGCTTTTCTCTCACAGAATGATGTCTGGCCCAGTAAGCTTAACGCTGCAGGGGTCCCATCCAGAACTAGGGACCCCCCCCCCCCGCTGAGTTAATACTTATGATATGCTTACTGTCCTCCAGGCTGCAAGAGGTCCAGCTATGAAGCTCTAGCAGTTCCAAATCGCAGCACAGACAACAATAAGTCTGGCCACATTTAAGCTTTAAAAAATTGTGAAATCGGACTGTGAACTTCAACAGATGTCTAATTGAGTAAATGGTATTCTGATTAAATTTAGCTGGTATCATCAATGCACACATTTGCTTTCTTTAAAGGTCAAGTATTCACAGATATCTGGTGCAAACCAGAGACCTCTTTCTTATAGTCTTGCTGTGCTGAATGTTCTTGATATGCTTTAATGTTACTCTCTACACTTACAGTATTACTCTTGTCTTACATGACTACATACTTCTAATAACCAAATCATTTTTAGAATAACATAAATCTTAATATTATACATGCAAAAAAAAATAAGGGCAAGTGACTTCACAAATAGAAATATATAGTGGTAAATATATAATATGTACAACCCCAGTAGAATGCTGCTCTAGTTTCAAGACTTTCCAAAAGGGTCTTAAAGGGTTATACGGATGTTGATTTGCGGTGCAAATCCTCCTGGTGTTGTGTCAGAATAAACACAGAAAAAATACAATAGTGCAAATTGTCTTCCAGGTTCACAAATAATATATGGGTATCAGTCTTGTAGGACAATCAGGAGGGATCAAAAAAAGATCAGGTAGCTGCTGGAACAGAACTGCTAGTCTTCTTTAGTCTGGATCCTCTCCAGTTGCAACACCTCTCAAGGGATCTGACTGATCTGTACAAACACACTACGGAACAGGAGAGGGACAGCAGGGCTTGTCCACCTCTGGTAGATATCCTCAGTTGCAGCCCTACGCTTTTCACTACTGTTGTACTGTACGTACTGTAGCTTCCTCAGGGGAATTGATGTTCTGGAATGCAGTTCCTTTTAAACCTACCAGATTTTGCACGTGCGTGACCGATGGCATCATCACAAACAGATTGGAGAAACCTCTGATCACATGGTCGCAGTACAAAGCATGTAAATCATAAGGAGGTATATATGTACTGGAACTGTTTCCAAATAAATGTGCAACAGTATATAATATAAAAGGATGTGAAAAGTACAGTATAAAACAACATAGATATACACTACACACAATTTTATGTGGCCCTATACATTACTGTCCCGGCTAAGCTCATTCTAAAGCTTGCCGGGAGCTGGCCGGGAGCATAGCGGGCTAGCCGCGGGTCCATTCTCCGTTTAAAAACAGAGTTTCCCGCGTGGCGGCCGCTTCAGTAGATAAGCGCTAATGGCGCTTACTATTGAAAGCGCCCGAGGCACGGGAAAACCGTCCGAAACCGACTGGTTGTGGCCGGAGACAGCCCGCGCGCCGCTTGCGCTGTTTTAAAACTGCGGTGGCGGCCGCATTAGAGTCAGCACGGCCGCCACTGTAGATATCTAAAAAAAGGGAGGGTCTGAAAAAAGACAGTATTCCAAAAGGGAATTCAACAATGGAAATCACTGGTACAGTACATTATGCTAAACATTGTGGAAGTGTATGGCTCCTCCCTTCACAGTAGAGTCCCTACCAATTTTTCAATTTGCATAAAGGTATAAAACACCTAATTGTCAGTCCACCTATCACCATCCACTGAAGAGCGGGTGAGTGCATATGGCTGACAGAAAGAAGATATGTGTACGTTTGAATAATTCACACTAAGGTATTGGTGCACCCACAGTTTCCCCTAATAATAAGGGAACTCTGATATTGGCTTTGGCCAGCCTTTAATTGCACTTAACCACAAATTAGCATATGCTTAATTTATTTAACCCTTCGGGGCATTTTCACATACTTCACAAAGTTTAGTCCATTAGACAATAAGAAATTACATATATTCTGTGCAGGTACCTGCTAAACGAGTCTACCTTGATTAGGTTGGCAGGCTTTAATCATGTTTTGATCAAAAGATGCAATCACATGACTCCTTTGTCACACAGACTTAGGTTCTAAATGTAAACATGTCACTAGTATCTTTTAGCCCAAAATGGTAGGAGCACTGGATCTGTTCTTCTTCTTTTTTTTTTTATAACTTAGATTTTATTCTTTTTTTGTGCATTACAAATAAAAGGCATACATTCATTGATCCTCTCTTCGACCAATACAAATTCATCATAACACTGTATTCAATGAAAATTAGATGACAAAAGACATAACATAAAAAGAAGAAAACAGGGGGGGAGGGATATCCGTTCCTCCGTCATATTTGTTCCCGTTGTAGCTGATGATCCTAGACTCCTGGGGTGATCCCCCATGTGGATATCATTACCGGTTTCTTGCTTGAACCTCATTTCTATCACTTCCCAATTGTATCACTACTATTAAACGAAAACGCACGTGCACCTATCAAAGCCAAATTGTGATCTTCTCCACCCCTGGTATATCTGTCTGAGCCAACCATGGTGTCAAGACTTTTAGAAAATGTACGCCAGTGTCATTAACTAGACATGTCAATTTTTCCATCTCGCACATGAACCAAATTCTATTGTGGATTTTGGGAATTGAAGGAATTTCATTTTGTTTCCATAATGCAGCAATCTCGCACCTCGTTGCTGTTGCAAATTGAGCAACCAGTTTATTTTCAACTTTGGCTAAACCTGGTGTTGGTCTATTTAGGAGAAATAGCCATGCGTCCATTGGGATTTTGAGATTAAAGATCCTCTGAAGACAAACTCTAATTTTTTTCCCATACTGGGACAATCTGAGAGCAAGACAACAGCATATGCAACAAGTCTGTGGGCTCTCTGCATTGTCTAGGGCACAATGGGGAGTATTCCGTCAGAAATTTAGATCGTTTTAATGGGGTGAGGTACCATCTCATTAATACTTTATATGCATTCTCCATTTATGTCATGCATATTTAACTTTTGGCTGTCGCTGTGACTATTTTCGTCCATTCCTCTACTTCCAGCACCTTTCCTAGATCTGCTTCCCATTGTGACATATAGTTTTACTTGTGTGTCACTTTTGGGCCAGAACTGATTACTTCTCTATACATTTGCAATGTGTCCACAGGTGTCAGTCTCTATAAGACAGAACTTTTCGAAGGTTGTCAATGGGGGTTGGGGAGTATGTTTATTATAACATGCTCATCTGGAGGTATTTATAACATTCAGAGTTGGGAATGTCTTTATCAGACTTAGGGCTTCATGCAGTAAGCGCCGAAAAGGCTTTTTTCACCATTTTCTCGCCAAAATTGCCTTTCAAATTCAGTAAGCGGCGAAAAGCGCCCTAAATCGGCTTTTTTTTTCCCGAAAAAAACTTTTTGGCAGGCGGGTGCCGATAAGCCACTTTTCGGCACTTATCGGCACTTTCTGAAACGCGCTCAATTCTAATAGCCCCGATCAGCTTTTCGCTGCTAATTGGCACTCTAGAATTGAGATTTTTACGCCAATCCATCCCGCCAACTAAAGTTGGCAAGTTGCAGGGTAGAAGGATCGGCAAGGTTGCCGTGATGGCACTTAGAAAAAATAGCTTATCTCAACATCTATGGAGTCAATGGAGCGGTGACATATAACTTTATATGACTATTTCCGTGGTATTGCTCGAAATAAAACTTTACTTGACATTAGAGTGTCGATGTTATTCACTTAATCGTGTCACCGCTTACGTTCATTATTGGCAGAACATCTTACTTCTGAATGTTATTATTATTTGCGTTGTACATGAATGTTTATGTTATGCTGTGTCAAGGGATAGTCCTATTATAAACTCTTAAAGGAACAGTTCACATAATCTGAAACATGTTTGTAAAGTGTCCTGTATTTGATTATAATATGATCTACAAGTTTTGACACACCGATCATGCCCTTTTTTATTTTGCTATATATTATATAATCCTTATAATGGCTAACGCATGATCCAACTAAGAAATAGTTCTTATTGGTCATGTTTACATGTTGTTTGGGACAACCCTCTTTTTATGACGTCAGCAATTGCATACTCAATAACATTGCATGAGTACATTGGACACAATGCAATGTAATCATTTCATGTAAAGTGCTACACATATCTATTAAAGGACATCTGTTTGCGATTAATTTAACATAATCAATTGCAATTCTACAGATGCCTTGTATTTATGCATATGCACATTTGAATGTGTTCATGTAAAGATGTGACAATCCCATGCAAACTTGAACATGTTGCAACATTGTTTGTCAATGTTTATTTCATGGTTGTATCCAAATTAGATTACTGAGTGTTGTGTAAATAACTCGTATATGCATTGTTAATTTCATGAAGACTTTGTGTAAACTATCTTTATAAAGATTAATGTGACATCTTAGTCAAATATCATCTTTGAATGATTAGCACACATAATGAATCTGTATTAGTTTTTCTGGATACACGCTTGGAGTTTACAAGTGCAATATGTTTCTTTCACACCTTTCACTTATTCAAGTCACGTGACATAATCACATAGCTATTTCAAGGAGGACAATTACATGCACATTCAAAGCTAGAGACCTGAAAAGGCTACGATTGTTGATGAGAAGGCGGAGAATTCTTTTGGAGGAGAGGATAGCAGAGGGGCAGGATGTCAGAGGGCCAGGAGAGGACAGAGACAGGGGACCGGAGTGGAGAGGGAGAGGACAAGGAGATGAGAGGAGAAGAGAGAGGAGAGAAATGGTGCCTCGTCCACGCATGTACCGTGAGCGAACGATTTTAGATGGGATGAGTGAGGAGGAGATCATCAGTCATTATCGTTTGAGTTCAGCAGCAATCTTATCTCTTTATGAAGAGATACGCGAAGATTTAGATTTTGTAACAGCCAGAGGTCGTACAGTCCCTGGGCTTGTTAAAATGCTGTGCTCATTAAATTATCTTGCTTCTGCGTCATTCCAGACAACTGTGGGCATAGTGGGCGGGGTCTCGCAATCGTCATTCTCACGGGCCTTTACCCATTTATATGTGCACTGAATAGACGCGCTTTGTCAATACTGAAATGTTCTTTCATCGTCATGCCAATAAAGCTGATTTGATGACAGAAAGAGAGAGAGAGAGAGAGAGAGAGAGAGAGAGAGAGACCCCCATCCCTGTGTGAAACTGTTACCCATATACCCTGCAATCATTATACCCTATCCCTAGTATTCGTGTAATTATTGTCCCCCACCCCCTATTATTCACGCTTTGGCAATACTGAAATGTTCTTTCGTCGTCATGCCAATAAAGCTGATTTGATTTGATGAGAGAGAGCGAGAGAGAGAGAGAGTGAGAGAGAGAGAGAGAGAGAGAGAGAGAGAGAGAGAGAGAGAGAGAGAGAGAGAATATGTATATATATGTATATATATATAGAGAGAGTGAGAATATATATATTTATATATATATATATATATATATATATATTCTCTCTCTCTCTCTCTCTCTCTGAATATACATATATATATATTCATATATATATATACATATATATATATATATATATATATATATATATATATATATATATATATATATATATATATATATATATATATATATATATTGTGACAGAGTCTCTGACTCAATAAGCAGGAATGGAGGATGTGTGTACTTTCCAGCACTAAACCAGTTAACCTACAGTTGGAGATCAGCATACACCTGCAGCCTAATTAAGCAGGAGGCCTGAGAGACTGCAGGTTTAAAAAGCAGGAAGTTGGTTACAGAATATGAGCTTGTTTTTTCCACGTGAGGGTGGAGAGAACTCTCCTGGCTAGGAAGCCGTAGCTGCTGCTGCTCTGGTCCCCCAGTCCTGCGAGGAGCTTTGCTGCTGGGACCAGCTGGGACCCCAACCCAGGATAAAGATAAACATAGCTGCGAGGCTGGACACAGCCTGCTCCCCGGAACCGTGTTCCTGTTTGCTATAGGAGCTGCAACAGATAAGACTTTATTATTACACTTATTGGTTATACTTTGTGTTGCATATGTTTTGGACAGATTAGCTGGCTGTCCTGTTAGTAAGGGCTCAAGAAGTGAGTTAGTTTCTCTAACGGGAATAGGCTTTAATTTCTAGGAAGTACTTTTTTAAAGGGACAGTGCACCCGTACTTTATTTTGCTGTGTCTAATAAACCACTATAGTTTAACGTTTCCCTACGTGTATAGTGTCTTACTGACACCGCCGCGAGGCCATCCTGCCACAATATATTGATTGAGAGAGAATATATATATATATAAAGAGAGAGAGACTTAAATAGTTTGTCTGTAGCAAGTATTTGATACATGATTACATGTAAAGATGATGAAGTATGAATTCCGATTATTCAAAGGAGATTTGTTACAGGTTCAATTGTAATTTACACATTGCATGAAACACTAGGTGATGTCATATGCAACATTTACTGATGTTGTATTGAAATAATAGTGTCATAGCATGACACTTAACATTCGAATACTGAAGGTAAAAGTTAGCATACTTAACAAGAGCTAAGTGACTTTCATAGTCCATTAACATGCACTGTATGGCATAATGTCTTTTCACTATGCAACAGATGAATTATTGTGTATAATATATTAGCAAACATGCCTTACCTAATTCAGTTAAGGAGCATTAGTAAACATTCATATGTCTGAAAGGACATCTTTGCAACCATCTCTACCTATTTCTACATGGTCATACATACAATATGCATGAATGAGTATGCATTAAACACCACAACAACACAAAACAATTTAGTGAACTTTGTTTTTATTTATTTATGTTTTGCCTTTTGAGAGCGAGTCACTGGCCTGTTTGTTGGCTCTTGTGTTCGCCTTCTCCCTGTGCCAAGTACTCTCGGCATACCAGTTGCACTTGTTGTGGCCTGTGGCAGTTCGGGGGCAATTATTGTGACCTGTGGCAGTTCGGGGGCATTTGTTGTGGCCTGTGGTAGTTTGGGGGCACTTGTTGTGGCCTGCGGCATTTCGTGGGCACTTGTTGTGGCTTGTGGCAGTTCGGGGGCACTTGTTGTGGCCTGTGGCACTGGTTCAGCACTTGTGATATATTGAAACACTTGTGGAGCAGTTTCTTGTGTGTGTGCCTTATTTTTTTTCCAAAAGCTGGTTATTTGTAATTGGTTACCAATTTTTCTTTTGCGTGTTTCATTGTGCAGGTGTCTGTAGAATATTTGGAACAGGTGATGGCAACGCTTCTATGTTGACAGGGACCTGAACAGAAAATACACCAAGTCTACATGAAACATCCTGAAGTGGTGAATATAGAAGTGATGGGTCGGGAGAAAAGTTAGCACCATGGAAATATCCATCCTCTGATGGGTTAAACTGGAATTCCTGCTCTCTTGCTGTACTCCTAATTGGCTTGGCTTACATTGGGAACTAGTGCTTGTAATGTGTTATTGAGATTTTGGAGTTCTTTAGGAATTTGCATGGTGACATTTTTTATGTGTGTCCTTTCTGATATTATCCTTTCATGCATCCTTTCATGCAGTGACATCATCCTTTCATGCAGTGAGATCATTTCAGAATGGCGACGATTTTCTTCACTCAATATTCGTTCTTCCGAAGCTGCAATTGCGGACAAACTGTCACGAGCAGGAGGACTTGAATGATGTGTTAATCCAGAAGTGTCAACAACTTCATGGTCACTTGAGTCCATTTGTCCCTGAGCGTCAAAAAATTTTACAGCCCAAGACCCGGCTACGCTCAATACCACACTCCGGGCACGCCCCCGCTGCTGTTGGTGTGTGGTATTTCCCCTTCCCACATCAGTACCAGGGTCTTGTCAGATTTGCGGGCAGCACGAGAGTTACACTCGCTTTGTAATAGGACAACAAGCAAGGTACCGACAGCCCCCCTGCATAAGTTTGTTTCCGTAGAATTTGCCTTTTTACTTCTTCCCTTCTTGCCTCCCCATATGAACTTGGAGATTACAGACTGAAGTGGGAGTATATCCTTCATTCTCAGTGGCTTATATTGGCTGTCTCTATCAGATCAATGATTCGTCGTGTGTTGTCTGCTTCTTGTTGATCCTTAATAAATCCGACTTGATCTGGTGAATTAGTGTAGGCAAGATGTGACTCAATCTGTTGGCTATTAATTTAGCATAGATTTTGACATCTGTGTTTATTAGGGAAATTGGTCTGTAGCTTTTACAGTCTAAAGGATCTTTTCCCTGTTTATAAATTAAAGAGATGGACGCTTGGAGCATGTGTTCCGGGAAAGGGGTCCCTGCCAACACCGCATTAAACTTTCGGAGGAGGAAGGGGGCCAGCTGCTTAATTAATTTATTTATAGTACAGGTTTGAGAATCCATCTGGACCCGGGGCTTTAGAGGGTTTTAAATGTTTAATTACATCTGTGAGTTCTTCTACTGTGAAATTGTTCCCCATTATCCCTCTCTCCAGACCGCTCAGTCTCGGTAGGTTTGAACTTATCAGGAAGTCCCTCAAAGCTCGTTTTGTGCTATTATTATGTGCCACTGTCTCTCCGTTACAAAGATCCTCACAAAAATATTAAATTCACCTACAGGATCTGTTCTTTAATTAGTATACATAGAGTAGATAAACAAATATTGGTTGACTTCATATTGTAGAGGGAGGGAACTAGAGTTTTTAGACCAGAACAAAAGATTATTAAAATAGTTAAAAATTCAAATATCAATTAAAAATAGAATACAAAAAATATATAAAAATGTAAATTAAATTATATATTTTTTTAATTAAAATTTTAGAAATAGTTAAATATATCAGAAATATTGGCCAAGAGGAGTAGATAGAATCAATCTCTTATAAAACAATTAAGATCTATGTTTATATTAAGACCATTAAGAGCCAATGTTTTCATTTTACAGATCCAGAGGGATAGAACTTTTTTCCAGCCCCCCTCTTGCATAGGTTTTATGTGATCTATACACATATACACCAGTCCAATCAGGTCGGATCCTTGTTTGACTCTAAAATGGCGTCAGACACTATGTGATATAAGACCAATTTCAATGTTTCGTATGCGCTCAATTATCCTGGTCCTTAGAGGCCTAGTGGTACGGCAAACTTCAGGTTGCAAAGACACGAGCAATACACAACATTTTCCTTTTTGCAATTGCTAAAGCACGATACATCAAACTCTTCTTTAGTATTGTATGAAAAATGTATTGATTTTTCTCTCACTATATCTACGTACATCCTTTGCATCTAATGCATCCATACAAACCTTTCAATTTGGCTAGTAGCCATCCTTCCCATTCACTGTTTCATTTTTAAATTCACTTGGTGCCAATCTAGTCTTAAGATTGGGTGCTTTTGTGAATATAATTTCAGATTTTACAGTTAATATCTCTTTTAGGACACTGACGTACATTCCAGTGTTTATTTCGAATGTTTCTAATTTTATACATTTCACTATTGAACTTGGCGATAAACGGTGCAAACATTTCTTTGTAAGGTTTCTTATTAGTCTTCAAAATATATATTTTTTCAAGTGTTTCAGCATTTTCAGAATTTTCAACTTCCTAATGGCAGTACTCTGTCTAAAAATCTTTGCTCTTAAACCAAGGCCTGTTCTGTATAAACCGATGTACAGTTTCATCTTAAATACGTAAATTGGCAATAGGGAATATTGGAGGTTCAATTATGTCGGTGGCAGCTATATTAAAGTAAATAATTCAGATTAATTTATACACTTACTTTCATAATGATCCATATAGATGTTGGCATAGACGGGTGCTAAATTTGATACCATGGCAGTTTCTTTTATTTTATCTGCAAACACAATTGTTTTTCAAATCTGAAATAGTACTTATGTACAGTAGCATTTAATGTAATACTGATGTAGCCAAGTCCATTTGAGCTACTGATTCTCTGACCCTGCTAGCACTGTAAGTCCCAGTAAAGAGTGAGCAGTGTTGGGAACAAACCCTGCAGGCCTGGTTGTATATGTTTTACCTAATAAAGTTCAGGAGTAGCCTGGTATTACAAGGGGGGTTACCACTAATAGGAGGCCACTTACAAGTCACTCCACAGGGAAGGAGGAGGGTTTTCCTCTAGAGTAAGTGTTTCTGGGAGTTAGTTCTGGGCTATTCTCCATGCTATGAGGACGCAGTCGTGAGCCTCTCCTGGATAGGAGTAGGCTGTGGCCTTGCCCTGTTAGGGGTTAAGGTTTTGCTGAGGAGAGGTATTCAAGGCCTCAAACCTGGGTACTGCTTTCAGCGACTGTAACCTGTACTGCCATGCTGTTTTCAATAAATCCCAGTTATACCATCTCTTGTGTGATGCGTGATAAGAGAGCAACCTGAGAAGAGTGCCTCTGTGGTTCAGCCTGGCTGCACCAGGATCCTTTTGGGCTGGAAGCTCTACCGCAGAACGATGAGCCATCCATGATAGCCTGTCCTGATGTTCCCTACAATATCGCGGACATCTCAGGCTTTCTGTTCCACCTCACAGGTATGCACCATAATACAGTACATCGGTAGTGACACAATCTTACTTAGGGTGGGGGAAAAAGTGCAACACTAATAAAAGAAAGTATGTTGTTGTATTGCCATCATGGTTTCTATTCACCACCCTTCATACCGCTTAAATGCTCTCATCATGAGGTATGTTCATATATAGATTAGAGACGTCAATTGGGAATAACAAAGATACCTTATCCATAATAATAATAATATACTGTATATAGATTTTTTTTGATGTTTAAAAAAACACATAAATAAACATAACATCCATTATGTTCAGTAACATCCAAATAAATCATAAAAACTATAAACCTAAATCCACTAGGGAGGCAAAGGGGGGGGGGGGGGGGTGGCCCATTCCCTTGCTTCGCTAATTCCTATAAATTGATCCTCAATTACATCTCAGCTCCCCATGCAGTCCAATCCACCGCTACGTGTCTGCTCAGCCCCGCTTGCCGTGTGCTATTGAGATTGCCCCGCTGTCAGCAGAGAACGCACCTTTGACTATCATAGCAAGATTGTGCTACCATTCACTCATGGGATGTCTGTCTGAGCTAGCCATGGTAGCCAGACCTTTTGGAATTTGATGCCAGTACCGTTAACTAAACTTGTCAACTTCTCAATCTGGCAGACATTCCAAATTCTGTTCCAGATTTTAGGAATTGTTGGAATTTCCGTTTGTTTCCAGCACCTTGTTGCGGTTGCAAAGTAAGCAACTAATTTATTCTCGACCCTGGCTAGGCCTAGAGTGGGTCTATTCAATAAGAACAACCAAGGGTCTATTGGAATTGTGAGGTCCAAAATCCTCTGAATCCAATCCCTGATTTCTTCCCATAAGGGAGCAATCCGAGGACAAAACCACAGCACATGTACCAAATCAGCTGATGCCCCATATTGTCTCGGGCATAATGGGGAGTATCCTGGGATGAATCCGAATAATTTTAGTGGAGTGAGGTACCAGAGCATTAATACTTTATATACGTTCTCCCTTGACGTGGTGCATATCGAGCTTTTGGCTGTTGCAACTAACATTGTGTTCCATTCCTCACTCTCCAGCACCTCTCCTAGATCCAATTCCCATTGGGACATGTAGATTAGCTTTTGGGCATAGTCAGGTCACTTCCTTATACAGGAAAACAAAGGGTGTAACCGGGCGCTCCTAAATAAAAGTGGATATCTATGAATTACAAACGTGCAATGAATTACATAACGTGCTATAATCCAACAATATAAGTGCAATAAGAATATGCAAATAATTAAGAATAAAGTGATTAAGTGAAATATTCAAAAACCTTTACTATAAATATAACAATCACCAAATTTAGTGAAAAAAATGTGATTTAAAGGTAAAAGTTCAGCAGTTCAAAAAACACTTGTGGACCGTCCTCTGGTCCTGAAATAGTGTAGTTGTCGAAATGTGGGGAGCGCTCGCAGATCCCATTGTGGATATAGAAGATAAAAAATACAAATAATGGTGTAGCCAGTAGGAACAAATTGTGTATAATAAAAGTATATTGATTCCACTCACAAAGTTCGGATAGTAATATAAGCAGATCAAAATACATCTCTCTCTGATAGGAGCACTGTGGCCAAACCACTTCTGTGTTGTCAGTTATGTATGTATTATATGACAAGGATCCAGCATTCACTCAAAAAGGTGAACGAGAGACTCACAATAATGCAGTATGTCTCAATCAGTGTATATTGCATAGACACAGGAATTACAGATTTCACTCACATTTTCAATATGTGCAACATCAATTGAGAGGACTTGAAAATATCGGAGATCGCTGACACTCTGCCGTTCTCTGCCCGCCTCCGTCTCCCCCAGTGATCATCACTTCCTGTTATGTCAGCAGTCCTGGTGCTACACTAATAAAATAAAGTATTTTGGTGTATTGCCATCATACTGGCATGAGGATGAGACATCTACGGTCACTCAGCTGCCAGACAGATGATCTCAGGTCCTCCTAAGACAGGATTCAACTAGTTTCACAGAGGCTTTCTCAAGAATCATCAGATTGGTGAAATGATTTAAAGTTGATTTTTTAATGTTGCCCTTTGACTGCTATAGTGGCTTATCATGCCCATATTATATGGCATGATGTACCACTGTGCCAATCAATGGGTAGAGGGTGAGGATAGTGGCCCAGGGTGGGTGGTTATGGTGCTAATGGAGGACATGGACGTGGAGCATGGTGCTGAGGATGCCCTTCACCCTGGCAGGGGTAAGAATAATTTTTATTTACTTTATTCTGCTGTATATTGTTTAATTTTGAATGGGCAAATGCACTATTATCCATATATGGATAACAGTAATTGTGCCCATTATTGTACTGTATGTGTTGCAGGGTTGTTGTGGGTAGAGGAGGTGGGTATTAGGGTTGTTGTGGTTTTTAATCTTTCTTGGGGGTTGAGGGATTGGTTGAGGGATTGGGTGAGGGGTGTAGTTGCCCCAAGGGTGGGTGGTTAGCAGTCTTTGGGGACTGCAGTTGGGAACCACTATCAATAATATAAAATAATAATAGACAATAATGATATGTAGATTAACTAAATTTCTACTACTTAGAAACTAGTCAATTTCTTCAAAAAGTCACAAATACGTACAGTATATTTCATGCCAAGGTAATCTGGGGGGGGGGGGGGGGATCATACACTTTTCATTAATACAATTTACTTTTTTTTTATCTTGACACTGGGACCCATGCCTAGTACTTCATTAGAGTGTTCCGCCTTCTGTTAGCCCCTTTATAGGATCATACATGAATTACCCTTTCAACTGCTTGGATAGCCATTTAAGCCTCAATTTCCAATCAATTATTTACCACTTCGCTCCATTGTCATGTGCCACAGTGGTAATATGATCCCACAAATGCATGCTCCATTACTAAGCAGCAAGTGAGGCAAAACAATACTACATTAAACAAAAAGGAATATGCATATTTTTTCCTATATCTGTGGCAAAGTAATTACAGTATTCTCATCTCTGTCTACCACTTCTCATATTTGGTATTTGTGCTCCAGATGTTTCTTGGTACAACTTTTATTGCAATTTTTCTAAGTGCTCCTTAATTTCAATCCATTAGGTACCACATACTGTACATATCACACAGTTCATGATATTGGCTACAGTATATTATTGTTTGGTTTACTCTTACTCTTTTCTCTATACTGTGGAAGAAGTACATAAATACAGTACACAATTGGTAGTGTAGATCCTGCTCAGAGGGTCTAACCTTGGTTGCAGGCTTGACATGTTTTGGCCAAAGGGTTGGACTAAATGACCAATACTTAGGAGAAGAAAAAACATAGAAATAACATATAGTAAAGTACTAAAGAATGCAGTATATTGGATGTGCATTGAGGCTTCTTTGTTTATTATTGAATCTTTCGAAGCATGCTCAATTAAAAAAAAATTGGCCTTGAAGAGATGTGTGTATCACTTAAACTACAATATATGTACACCTACAGATGCATTGAGGGTACAAAACCTCACAAAACATAGTGTTTGCCGTGAGGAGATAATACACACATTACCATGACTTCCAAGGGCAATGCGATAACACATGCATTAAATATTGCAACATCCTCTGGACTGCTATCTTAATAGAATGTCAGAGGTTTGTTTGCACTGATTAAATTGCACTATGTAATAGCTCCATTCCATTCCATGGAGAGAAATGCAAGGCCTTAAGTGATACTGTGGTCCAGTTATTTTTAATGGTGCTGACCCTTCGTATACAGTACATCAAGGTTCATTCAATTAAATGTGTTTTAAGGCTTAGCACTGTTTAGTAAATTTGGGTCAATATGCTCCATTTAATAACTGTGTGCCTATTCTGTATACAATCTCAGAAAAATGTAATGTTTCAAAACAAATGCATAAATGTGCACAAATTATTTTATATGTAGTGAAAAAATTATTAAAAAAGGTCAACACTACTAGGACAGAGATTATGTTGCTTTAGTATTTCTATCAGTTTAAAATCTCCTACATAATGTATGAAGAGAAGAGAGCGCAATTCCAGAGGACTCGTACAAAAATGCTACATTTATTCAAGAGAATCGACGTTTTATGGTCAGTCACTTGGACCTTTATCAAGATAAAAATGTGTATTCCTAACATCGCTTATATCCATCAAAGGGATTCAACACCTGTGCAACTACAGTAGCATCATCGCAAAGTCACTCCAACTGATGTCACAACATATATGTATACTGTAAATAAATTGTTACCTGGCTTCAGTACTACACACCTCATTAACTCTTTACAGTATAAAGAGAACAAGTGAGCGTTCATTAAATCCATAATGTTGTTACAAAAAATATTCAAAAGGCTTGTGAACACTACCTAACATACATGGACAAAGACAACTGCATAAAGTTATAGGCACACTTTAATTGAATTTATAGAAGACAAAAATACAAATAAAATATGTACCCTAAAAGCTAACAGTGTGGAAAAGAAGACTTTCACAAAAAAATAAAAAGTGGCACATTAATAGAAGGGGTATTAAAAGTTAATAATGTATCACAGTATTGTTTTGATCGGACTCTGACTCCCTCGAGACCCCCGGGACTCTCACTTTGCTACTGTCTTGTAACAATATGTTTATCATTAATAGCCTACTGACATGTTTCAAAACATTCTTAACCACCATCTGCTGCACTTCAATTAAGATCAAAAAAATTTACAAAATAATCCTTAAAATCATGAAGTTCATATGTAGAGAATATCAAGGACATTATCAAAGACAAAGCTCTATTTAAAAAAAAAACATAATAATATACGGCTTGCTTTGTGTATAGGCACAAATGGATTCAACAGCCCGTCTTTATGTACTGTATAAACAAGTCAACCTTGAAGACCATGATCCAATATAGCACCCTAGGTACAAGCCTATCGTATCTTCTCTTAGTGCCTAAAGACAAGAAAACAAGCAACGCCTCTTCACGAGGTCTACTGCTTAACATCTTTCCATCATTGCACCATGCAGGTAATGACGGTATTGATACCTGAAGTTACGTGAGTATTAGTATCGACAAGGACTGTATCTTAAAGACATTAATTTCTTCAGGTATCTTAAGTTGCATTTACAGTAGATTATTAATCAAACATGAACTACACCATAACTGAATTAGTTGTCAAAGGTAGAAGCAGACACTTTAAGCAAGACTTGCTAGTTTTAAATATGTGTCTGAATAGACAACAGTTCAAAAAAAATTGAATAGTATCTAAAAAGTGCATATTACAACTTCATGATAATGGTTAATAGTACTTTAAGTCATGTAAAGAGACACCTGCCAAATATCATGGACATAACCATAAGGGAAGTCATTGGTGAGGGTATTTAGAAACAGATAGCATGAATCATATGACAGCAGTGGCTGTTTCATAGACAGCGCCTGTAGGCTTATCAATTTAGGAAACTGCATCAATGATTAATTTTTAAAAGCTCCTCCTCTTGGTGGAATGTCCACATGATCAATGATAATATATCAAAGGGTAGTTAGTTGATGATTCTTATCAATAAAAGGCTTGGCAACTGGTTTCTCAGACTATCCCCTGGTTAGAGCCAACCTAATATTGGAACAATGCTTGTTCATAGCTCCTTGAAAGTTCTGTAGGTTTTCCCAACACACACAAGACCACATTCACAAAAAATAAGATGACAGAATGTCTATGAGAACATTTCTGCGTGTTGTATATCAATGGCACATGAAGCAGCCTTTCTTCAATGGACTAAAACAGCATTGAGGAAAATGATGGAGATACTGTACTTGTCTACAGAATTATCTTTCATTCATACAGTAGATCCTTACATTTTTTATTGTGTCTATATCCAAATAAAGGTTTCTGCCAAGTACACAAAAGTAGTCTAGAGTCCGTTTCTAATTTAGGCCAATGTTGAAACACTGTTTTTTTCCCCAATTGATTCAACATTTTTTTAAATGTTGGTGTAGTGTAATCTCATGTCATTCTGTTTGCTGCATGGGCTCAGTAGAGCGTTTCTGGTTCATTTTGAATCCTTATGCACACTGTACACCACCTTTTTGCTGTTGTAGCCTCTGGAAACAAATTTCTCAGCCATATTTTTTTTCATTTGTGATGTTCTGTCATCAATGGTACTGTTAATTCTTGCAACTCTAATGTATTAAGAGTATGGCAGACTCTTCTTGAAGGGGATAGGATGGAAACTTGAAGCTAATAATACTGTAATTTTACTGATGAGGACATCCAGGTAGTTAATATTGGTTAAATCATACCTAATGGTAAAATCGTACGGGACTGGAGAGAGTGTTAAAAGAATTATATAAGTCAACTAACATAACTCACCTTCTTTCCCAGACTATAGAAGAAACAGATCATCAAAATATCTAGTGCATTGAGAGATTAAATGTTTATATTTGTGATCACTAAGGATGTGCACATTTTCATAATGCCCCATTTTGGCAAAAGCCAAACCAACATTGAAGTTCATTTGTATGTTTGAGATAGAAAGTCCTCTCAAATTTTAAATCATTACACGTTCAAACTAGATTCAGTAATTCCAATATGAATGGAATTGGAAGGCCAACACAATAAATGTATTCTCTCAATGCCTTTGGAACAACATGTAAACCTTCCAAGTGTGGAATCATACCATATAGGTGCTGCACATCAATAGTGACCAGAAAAGTTGAAAAAGGAACATTCTGTTTACTGTATGTTCAATATTATTCACAAATAAAAATTGTGTCTTTTATATAGCTTAATAGATTAGACACTAGTGGCAGTAACCAAAAATCCAAGAATTGTGCAACAGGTTGACAAGGAGACCAATGTGCTGAAATAATAGGACAACCTGGGGGATCAGTGAGGGCCTTTTGAATTTTAGGGAATTCATAGATTAATGGAAGAATAGGATGTGTTTGTGTAAGAGAGAGTGCAGTGTCAGAATTTATCCAATTAAGTTGCACACACAATGAGAAAAATGAATGAATTTTTTGTTTAAATTTAATTGCAGGGTCAAAAAAAAATTGTTTATATTTTAACCAATCTCCCAATAATTTCATTATTTGTGATCTGTATTTTGCATAGTCCTGGAATAAAAGGCCACCCCCTTTGTCAGCAGGGTGTATTATTATCTCATTTTTGTCAATTACATTTTTTTAAAGTCACCCTCTCCAGATACAAAGTATGATTTATGGTCTTAATATGCCCATTTAGATCTTGTGATATCAGTCTATGAAATGTCGCTATTGAAGTATTATTTGAAGGAGGCTCAAAAGCACTGTTCCTTTTGAATGTTTTAATAGAGACTGAAGTATCTGAATCACTAGTTATAGATTGTACATTTGGCAAAATAACATTATTTTTTTAGAATTCTTTAAGTTTTAAGATATACTTACATTTGAATAAATAAAGCAGAGAGGTAAATGCACCATGTTTAGGGATAAACCTCTATTCAAAAGCTGAGATTCTATTGGGCTTAATTGATGACTTGTGAAGTTATTCACCAAGGATACTTTGACGTGGAGGTTTCTGTATCTTCTCCTTCCCCCAAAAGACAGAAAAGCCCAATGCTACATCCAATGTGTGCTGCACTATCAGAATCTTTTAATGACTGTGGGGCTGGTCTTGGTCTTAGGACTCTTCTGTCTGACTCTAAAAAATTGCAGTGTACGTGATTGTCTAAGCCAGGGAGACTTCCATAGTCAATTACCTCTATGTCACTGCCAAAGGAATTATGGGCTCTATGCAGTAAGCGCAGAAAAAGTGCTCTCGGCAAGTGTTCCCTATCGGCATGATTTTGACGATTTGCCCTCGCAGTATTCATGAAGGTCCGAATCCCTGGTGAATCCCTGGTGAATCACTGCGAAAGCAAAATGCTGATGAGCCAGGGATAAAAAAGCTTGGCTCCCGATAAACTGGCGATACGCCGTTTCTGCCGATATGTGTCTGCAGCAGAGAGAGATCCGCCACTCTCTCTGCGCAAACTTCGGCAAAATAAAAAGATATCAAAACCATTTTTACTCATAGTGTACATGTGCAGGGGGTCTCCGGAGCTGAACTGCATTGGTTTCAGGTCCGGGGACCCCCTGCTTCCCGAGATACAGGCCCCTTTATGAGGTGCCGGTATCCCTCTCGAATTAAATGTCCCGATAACGTGACCGCAGAATGTAAACAAAGCAGAGGGATACCGGCACCCCATAAAGGGGCCTGTATCTCGGGAAGCAGGGGGTCCCCGAACCTAAAACCAAAGCGGTTCAGCTCCGAGACCCTCTGCACATCTAGACTCTGAGTAAAACACACATATAAATAAACAATCATTCCTTACCTTAGTGGCTATCCGCTATGGTAAATAAGCAGCATTAATGTATTTTTAATAATAGTGTACTGTGAGCAGGGTGTCCCCTGAGCTGAACCGCATTGATTTGTGGCTCAGGGAACCCCTGCTTCCCGAGTTACAGGCCCCGGTATGGGGCATCGGGTGCCAGTGTCGCCGCCATCTTTATAGAGCCCACGTCGCATCTTGGACGCTATAAAGATGGCGGCGACATTGGCCTCCGATGCCCCATACCAGGGCCTGTAATTTGGGAAGCAGGGGGTCCCTGAGCCACAAATTAATGCGGTTCAGCTCAGGGGAACCCCTGCTCCCGCACAATATTATTAAAATACATTAATGCTGCTTCATTACCGTAGCGGCTATCCGCTATGGCAATGAAGGGGTTAAGGCATAATAGTATGTTTATTGTGGACAATTGCCCCCAATAAACATTGCAATAAACAACATACACCCCATGTGCCCCCAACAACCCCTATACACCCATTACATATATCACATTTTTGGGATGCACAGCAATGATACTGGAGGCCGGCTGTGGCCCTTGGGTGTTCCCCGCAGGCCTGCAGTACCAATTCTGTGCCCCCCCAAAAAATACACCAACACAAATACTTTACAATAAATACACCCCCCCTAAAACATACAATACAGTAATGGGCAAATTTACTATTATCCACATATGGATAATAGTGCATTTGCCAATTTTAAATACATAAAGAACAATAAATACTTTAAATACATATTGCACTCACCCTTGTCTGGCTGCCACGATGAAGGCCATCCTAATCTTCATCACTGTCCATGCCCCCTCCGATGCTGCAAAATATAAAAAAGAATAAAAACAGCCAATGTAATGTCCCCTAACCCCTTAATCACCATAGAGGTTATTAACCGCTACAGTCATTAAGGGGTTAACCCACCCTCACCCACCACTCGGGAGGCCTAAATACCCTCCCCCACTACCCCCTCACCCGTGAGGCCTAACCACGCTCACCCAATACCCTGCCGGGAGGCCTACACTTATACCCTTGGGGCCAATACCCCCTCCCCCCACCACAATAAACATCATTGTATTTATTAAATACATAACCTACCCTCTGTGCCACCCCATAAATACATGATTTATTATTTTACATACAGGGTTAATACCCCAGGCCCACGGGAGTCCTGACGGGTCACCTCACAGACCTACAGGTGCCCAGCACCATGTTTCACACAGGGTCTGGAGGCCTGTGGGTGGTACCCGCCAGGTGCCGTGGTCCACCAGGTGGTTTCTGCGGTTCACCGTTGGCCACAATGGGGTCTCCACAGTAGGCCCGCGGATGTCTGGGGGCACCGGGTCAGACCCACAGGAGTCTAAGGGGCCTCGGGTTGTTACCATGGGGGTCTGGGGACTAACGAGTGGTCCCTACGGGTCTGCGGTGCCCCCACAGATGTGGGGCCACCGGTTCTTCCCCACAGGTGTCCCCCGTGGACCCGGCAGCCTGGTACCCGTGAGAAGCCCGAGGATACCGCAGGTGGTCTCCAGAGGTCTCTCGCAGACCAAAAGGAACCAACCCTGTATGTAAAAAGAAAAAACATGTCCTATACATTAAATACATAAATCCCCCCTCCCCCCCCCCCCCAACACATACAGTACAATAATGTGCAAAATAACTATTATCCAGATAGGGATAATAGATTATTTGCCCATTATTAAACACATTAACTAGCATAAAAAAATAACTAAAGTTCTACTCACCTCATCAATAAGAAGCCCCCTCGCCAGCATAATCCGTGTACACCGTTGCCAACAAAATACATAGCCAATATATTGCAATAACATTCAGATATCAATTAACCCCTTAATCACCTTATCGGATATTAACCGCAAAGGTAATTAAGGGGTTAAGCCACCCTAGCCTGATACCACCCTTCACCCATTCATTTGTACAGTGGCTTCATCATGCAACTATATATATACACATATACATATATATAAAATATATATATATTGATATAAATGTTGAAGGTTATCAAAAACATGCTCTACTTCAAAATCCATTTCTCCATGCAGATACAGTACAATAAAATCATATTTTCTAAAAAAAAACAATCTCATCTTTCAATCAAAATCCTCAAATGCCAATCAAACATTGCATTTACATTGTATACATGATGCATACAATCTATGCACCATGTACACTCTGCAAATCAATGTTAACAATAAAATATTCCAAAAAAATACCAATACATCCAAACAAGTATACTATTTAAACCAATCAAGTCACCATAAATCAATTAGCATTCATTAATCAAATCACTAAACAATTTAAATACCATCCATAACAATTAAACAATTAATTATTTCAATCGTTACACAGTTACCATCAGACAAAATATAAGTACAAAAAAGAATACAATATACAAAAGCAAGCCTCACCCTGGCCTAAAGTACACCATACTAGACCAATAATTACATCTATCTAATTCGAAAATACATTACACACACATTTATGCATAGCAGCATAGCCAAAATCATTTTAAATACTGCAAAACAAGCTTTTAAAACAAAATAATTTCTTACCCTGTATGTATATATCGATCTAGACATACATACATACATACATACTTACAGTGGCAAGAAATTATCTTAAAAAAAAAAAACACATATGTAGAAACAAAAAAAAAATTGAACAAGTTAAAAAAAAATACATTTCTTTTGTTCACTTACCATTACTTGACCCACTCACCGACTCCCGTTGAACAGCTTACTCTCGAACCAAAAATAAAATAATAAACCATAAAATAATAAACCATACATTAATAAACAATAACAATCCATGGGTCTTCTATTTGTAATCCATCTTCATCTGTATTCTTCTTCCTTGCATCTTCTTCCGCTCTCTTCCGGGGTCTTCTTCTCTTTTTTGGCCACTCCCTGGTCTTCTTTCTTCTGTAGGAGATCCTTCCTCCTCTGCGTCTGCCTTTAAAATGAGACGTCATAGGCTTTTATATATATATGTATATGTATATGTATATATATATATATATATATATTAGACCATGTGACAGAGGCTTTGGGGAAAACGGATATGATGTAATTGAAAGCCTGTCGCATAGTACTAGAGCCAATCAGAGTTGGGATGTAATGTGAGGCCGGCCATCTTTCTTTTCATGACGTCATCTTAAAGGCAATTGTAGCACAGCCATTCTGATTGGCTGGCATCATTGCCTTTAAATGACGTCATCAAAATTATTATTTTTTCACCCCAAATCACATGGTTTTCACGGCCCAGTCAGGGCCGTGGGAACCATATGACGAAAATGTGACGTCATAGGCCTATAAAAGCCTATGGGCCTCATGCAGTAAGCCCCGATAAGGCTTTTTCGGCATTTTATAGCCGTTTTTTGCCCTCCTGATTCAGTAAGCCCCGATAAGTGGGAATTATCGGCAACTTTTCTTCCGAAAAAAAAAATTTCGCCACCCGGCTGCCGATAAGCCACTTATCGGGACTTTTTTTTCCCGCCTGAATTCAGTAAGCCCCGATCAGCTTTTTGGTGCTGATCGGCAGGCCAGATTGGAGATTTTATGGCCAATCCAGCCCGCCAACTAAAGTTGGCAACTTGCTGAAGGAGAAGCATCGGCAAGGGCGACACTTAGGAAAAATCAGCCCTTTTTCCTGCCTGTGATTGATGCCGGGGGTCTCCGGAGCTGATACCCGCACCGGAGCCCCCCGGCATGCATCCGAGGCAGGAAAAAGGCATTTAAAAGCCACTTCATTACCTTAGCGGCTAACCGCTAAGGCAATGAAGGGGTTAACCCACCGTGCCAGCGTTATTGTGGGTAGCGGGGATGGGTGAGGGGGGTATTTGGCCCTGGGTGTGAGTTTAGGACTTGCGGGGGGGATGCGGGGGCACTTAACCCCTTCACGACCGTAGCGGTTAATACCGCTACGGTCCTGAAGGGGTTAAGGCCTCCCGCTACCCACCCGCAAGCCCTAAACAACCACCGTTGGGGCTAATGCCCCCTTCACACACCCCCACTACCCACAATAATAAAAAAAACACACCCCAGCCCCACAATAACGAATTAAATAAATAATTAAATAATTATATATATATATATATATATATCTATATATATATATATATATATATATATACCCAACAACACCTATACCCCCCTAACATACAGTATAGTAATGGGCAGAATGACTATTATCCACAAATGGATAATAGTGCAGTTGTCCATTTACAATACATACACAACAATAAAGACTTTAAATACATATAGCACTCACCCATGTCCCACTGCCACGATGAAGGCCATCCTCATCGTCATCCTGCCCATGCCCCATCCGCTTCTGCAAAACAAACACAAGAATTACAACATCCAAATTAATGTCCCCTAACCCCTTAATCACCATAGCGGTTATTAACCGCTACAGTTATTAAGGGGTTAAGCCACCATCACCCACATACCCTCCCCCACAAAGCCCCCCAACCACCCTCACCCAATACCCACAGGGGAGTCCTACCAAATACCCTTGGGCCTAATACCCCCTCCCCCAGCACATACAGTACAATAATGTGCCAAATAACTATTATCCACATAGGGATAATACATTATTTGGCCATTATTAAACACATTCAATAACGTTAAAATGTAAAGAAACTTATACTAACCTCATCAATAAGAAGTCTCCGTCGCCAGCATCATCCTTGGGGTCCGTTGCCAACATTAGAAATAGCCACAACATTTCAATATCATTAACATAACACTGAACCCCTTAATCACCTTATCGGGTACTAACCTGAAAGGTAATTAAGGGGTGAAGCCATCCTGCAATGCCTACAACAGTTATGCATAACATCCTCAGTGAAATAAAAACCAATTGCCTAACCAAATTCCATTTAATCATTCAATCTGTAGGCTCACATGCCTCATAAAACATTGCATTTACAGTGTATACATGTAGCATAACATGTAAACTGCATGTACACGCTGCAAATCAATGTTAACAATACAATAATGCCACTCAAATCGCCATACATCACAAGAAGTATATTATTTAATACAATAAACTCACCATCAATGAATTACTACACATCAATTACATCCCTAAACAATTAAAATACCATCCATACCAATTACACAATGAACTAAAGCTATCCTAACAGAGAACAACTTCAAAACATAGTCAAAAGTACACCAACAATTACAATATAATAAAGCAAGGCTTTCCATATCCTACTGTACGGCCTGGAAGCCCAAAACTTACATCTGTCTAAAAATAAAACACATTTAGCACACATCAATGCATAGCCACAATGATTAACAATACAGAATTAGAAGCTTTAACAACACTATCATTTCTTACCCTGTATATATATCTGTACACATACATACAGACATACATACAGTGGGAAGAAATGATATGCATTGTAAAAAATGAAAACATGAAAAAGCAACACAAAAAACAGTTACATTAAGTACATTTCTTTATTTAACTTACCATTACTTGCCCCCACCGACTCCCGTTGATCAGCTTACTCACGAACCAATCCACGACACCATCCACGACACCATCCAGGAACAAATCCACGACACAATCCAGGAACAAATCCACGAACCAAACCAGGAACCAATCCAAGAACAAGTGCAGGAACCAATCCAGGAAGCAAGCCACGAAGAAATCCAAGAAACAATCCACGACACGATCCAGGAACAGGAACCCATAAAAGAAAAAAAACATAACAAATTAAACATTAAAATAATAAAACATGACAATCAAGGGTTGTACTAGTTTTATTCTTAGTGAATCTGTATTACAATACCTTGTTCCGGGGTCTTCTTGACGTCCGGTGCCACGCCCTGGTCTTCAATCTTCAGGAGGAGGTCCGTCCTCCTCGGCATCTGCCTTCAAAATGAGACGACATAGGCTTTTATAGGCCTATGACGTCACATTTGTCGTCATATGGTTCCCACGGCCCTGATTGGGCCGTGAAAACCATGTGTTTTGGCCGATGTAAAAAAATTGATGACGTCACTTAAAGGCAATGCCAGCACAGCCAATCAGAATGGCTTTGCTGCTATTGCCTTTAAGAAAACGTCATGAAATGACACATGGCCGGACTCACATGGTAAGCCAGCCAATCAGAGTAGGGATGGAGTTCCCATGCTCTGATTGGCTGGCTTACCATGTGAGTCCGGCCATGTGTCATTTCATGACGTTTTCTTAAAGGCAATAGCAGCAAAGCCATTCTGATTGGCTGTGCTGGCATTGCCTTTAAGTGACGTCATCAATTTTTTTTACATCGGCCAAAACACATGGTTTTCACGGCCCTATCAGGGCCGTGGGAACCATATGACGACAAATGTGACGTCATAGGCCTATAAAAGCCTATGTCGTCTCATTTTGAAGGCAGATGCCGAGGAGGACGGACCTCCTCCTGAAGATTGAAGACCAGGGCGTGGCACCGGACGTCAAGAAGACCCCGGAACAAGGTATTGTAATACAGATTCACTAAGAATAAAACTAGTACAACCCTTGATTGTCATGTTTTATTATTTTAATGTTTAATTTGTTATGTTTTTTTTCTTTTATGGGTTCCTGTTCCTGGATCGTGTCGTGGATTGTTTCTTGGATTTCTTCGTGGCTTGCTTCCTGGATTGGTTCCTGCACTTGTTCTTGGATTGGTTCCTGGTTTGGTTCGTGGATTTGTTCCTGGATTGTGTCGTGGATTTGTTCCTGGATGGTGTCGTGGATGGTGTCGTGGATTGGTTCGTGAGTAAGCTGATCAACGGGAGTCGGTGGGGGCAAGTAATGGTAAGTTAAATAAAGAAATGTACTTAATGTAACTGTTTTTTGTGTTGCTTTTTCATGTTTTCATTTTTTACAATGCATATCATTTCTTCCCACTGTATGTATGTCTGTATGTATGTGTACAGATATATATACAGGGTAAGAAATGATAGTGTTGTTAAAGCTTCTAATTCTGTATTGTTAATCATTGTGGCTATGCATTGATGTGTGCTAAATGTGTTTTATTTTTAGACAGATGTAAGTTTTGGGCTTCCAGGCCGTACAGTAGGATATGGAAAGCCTTGCTTTATTATATTGTAATTGTTGGTGTACTTTTGACTATGTTTTGAAGTTGTTCTCTGTTAGGATAGCTTTAGTTCATTGTGTAATTGGTATGGATGGTATTTTAATTGTTTAGGGATGTAATTGATGTGTAGTAATTCATTGATGGTGAGTTTATTGTATTAAATAATATACTTCTTGTGATGTATGGCGATTTGAGTGGCATTATTGTATTGTTAACATTGATTTGCAGCGTGTACATGCAGTTTACATGTTATGCTACATGTATACACTGTAAATGCAATGTTTTATGAGGCATGTGAGCCTACAGATTGAATGATTAAATGGAATTTGGTTAGGCAATTGGTTTTTATTTCACTGAGGATGTTATGCATAACTGTTGTAGGCATTGCAGGATGGCTTCACCCCTTAATTACCTTTCAGGTTAGTACCCGATAAGGTGATTAAGGGGTTCAGTGTTATGTTAATGATATTGAAATGTTGTGGCTATTTCTAATGTTGGCAACGGACCCCAAGGATGATGCTGGCGACGGAGACTTCTTATTGATGAGGTTAGTACAAGTTTCTTTACATTTTAACGTTATTGAATGTGTTTAATAATGGCCAAATAATGTATTATCCCTATGTGGATAATAGTTATTTGGCACATTATTGTACTGTATGTGCTGGGGGAGGGGGTATTAGGCCCAAGGGTATTTGGTAGGACTCCCCTGTGGGTATTGGGTGAGGGTGGTTGGGGGGCTTTGTGGGGGAGGGTATGTGGGTGATGGTGGCTTAACCCCTTAATAACTGTAGCGGTTAATAACCGCTATGGTGATTAAGGGGTTAGGGGACATTAATTTGGATGTGGTAATTCTTGTGTTTGTTTTGCAGAAGCGGATGGGGCATGGGCAGGATGACGATGAGGATGGCCTTCATCGTGGCAGTGGGACATGGGTGAGTGCTATATGTATTTAAAGTCTTTATTGTTGTGTATGTATTGTAAATGGACAACTGCACTATTATCCATTTGTGGATAATAGTCATTCTGCCCATTACTATACTGTATGTTGTGTATTGATGCTATGTTTATTGGGGGCATTTGTCCCCAATAAACATGCTACTATGCGTTAACCCCTTCATTGCCTTAGCGGCTATCCGCTATGGTAATGAAGCAGCATTAATGTATTTTAATAATATTGTGCGGAAGCAGGAGGCCCCCTGAGCTGAAGCGCATTTATTTGTGGCTCAGAGACCCCCTGCCTCCCGAGTTACAGGCCCCGGTTTGGGCCATCGGTTACAGTGTGGACGCCATGTTTATTGCGGGGACGCTATAAACATGGCGGCGACACTGCCACCCGATGACACATACCGGGGCCTGTAACTCGGGAAGCAGGGGGTCCCTGCTAAACAAAGCAATAAGGTTCAGCTCAGGGGACCCCCTGCTCACTGTACAGTATAATTAAAAAGACATTCATGCTGCTTCATTACCGTTGCACATAGCCGCCAAGGTAAGGAACGAGTCTTTATTGATGTGTGTGTGTTTTATTTATACTGTACATGTGCAGAGGGTCTCCGGAGCAGAACAGCGTTGGTTTGAGGTCCGGGGACCCCCTGCCCCCCGAGATACAGGCCCCTTTATGGGGTGCGGGTATCCCTCTGGTTTGTTTACAGGTCGCGGTCACGTGATCGGGACCTTTAAACGCCGAGGGATACCGGCACCTCATAAAGGGGCCTGTATCTCGGGGGGCAGGGGGTCCCCGGACCTCAAACCAACGCGGTTCAGCTCCGAAGACCCCCTGAACATGTACACTATGAATAAAAGTTGTTTTTAAATACTTTTTTTGGTGCCGAAGTTTGCGCTGAGAGAGCGGCTTGTCTCTCTCAGCTGCAAACATCTATCGGCACCAAAGGTTTATCGGGAGCCTTATCGGGAGCCAGGCTGTATCGCCACAGCTCATCGGCAGCTTTGCTTTCGCAGTGCTTCAGCAGGGATCGGAAGGATTCGGCCCTTACTGAATACTGCGAGGGCAAATCGCCCAAAAAAAACATTTTCGCAATTCGTGCCGAAAATTTTGTATCGGGGCTTACTGCATGAGGCCCTATGTCGTCTCAGTGCTCGACAAACCTGGTCACCCACTCGCCAGGCACGAACGGTAATTGGCTGGTGGCCAGCTACTTTTTTCCCCCTGCTCTGCGCAAATTTTAAAAAAATAAATAAATAACAAAAAAAAATATCCTCCTGGCTTATTGGCCAATTGGTCATGACGCGGAATGGAGCCCTTCTCTGCAGGGGTAAGTAATGGCTGCTCCTGCTCCTCGCACGCCCGTTCCCTGTCTCCTGCCTGTGCTTCCCCCTCATCCCCTCCAGTCTCCGCTCCTGTCCCCGTGGCTGCTCGCGCGGGGCAGGAGATGACAGCGGGGGATGTTCCCCTCCTGGACCCGCTTCCATTCAGACTCAGCTCTTGTCCCAGTGGCTGCAAGCACGGGGCAGGAAATGACAGCGGGGGATGTTCCCCCCCCCCCCGGACCTGCTTCCCCTCTGTCTCCGCTCCTGTCTCCATGGCTGCAAGCGCAGGGCAGGAGATATCCGTCGTCCCCCCGGTCCTGCTTGCCCCCGTTGCCCATGGCTGCTCACACGTGGTGGGGATGCCAGCAGGTGTGTTCCCCTCGGCTGTCTCAGCTTCCCCCCCCACAGAGTGTGTGTGTGTATGAGAGTGTGTGTGTGTGTGTGTGTGTGTGTGTGTATGAGAGAGTGTGTTTGTGTGTGTGTATGAGAGAGAGTGTGTGTGTTTGTGTGTGTGTGTATGAGAGAATGTGTGTGTGTTTGTGTGTGTGTGTATGAGAGAATGTGTGTGTGTGTGTGTGTGTGTGTATGAGAGAATGTGTGTGTGTGTGTGTGTGTGTGTGTGTGTGTGTGTGTGTGTGTGTATGAGAGAATGTGTGTGTGTGTGTGTGTGTGTGTGTGTGTGTGTGTGTGTGTGTGTGTGTGTGTGTGTGTGTGTGTGTGTGTGTATGTGTGAGTGAGTGTGTGTGTGTGTATGTGTGAGAGAGTGTGTGTGTGTATGTGTGAGAGAGAGTGTGTGTGTATGAGAGAGAGAGAGAGAGAGAGAGAGAGAACATGTAGGACACCAGAGGTACCCCCACCCCACCCAGTCAGTCATACCCCCCCACCAAGTCAGTCAGTCATACCCCCCCACCCAGTCAGTCATACCTCTCCACCCAGTCAGTCATACCCCCCCCAGTCAGTCATACCCCCCCACCCAGTCAGTCATACCCCCCACCCAGTCAGTCATACCCCCCCACCCAGTCAGTCATACCCCCCCACCCAGTAAGTCATAACCCCCCCACCCAGTTAGTCATACCCCCCCACCCAGTCAGTCATACCCCCCCACCCAGTCAGTCATACACCCCCCCACCCACTCAGTCATACCCCCACCCACTCAGTCCTACCCCCCCACCCAGTCAGTCAAAAGTCAGTCATAGTCAGTCATACCAACCCCCGCCCCCTGCCCAGTCGCCCAGTCACCCCACCCAGTCATACACCCCATCCCCCCACCCAATCACCCAGTCAGTCACCCCACCCCCCAATCACCCAGTCAGTCACCCCACACCCCCAATCACCCAGTCAGTCACCCCAACCCCCAATCACCCCACCCCCCAATCACCCCACCCAGTCACCCCATCCCCCCACAGTCACCCTCTCTCTGTCTCTCACCCTCTCTCTGTCTCTCACCCTCTCTCTGTCTCCCACCCTCTCTCTGTCTCCCAACCTCTCTCTGTCTCTCACCCTCTCTCTGTCTCTCATCCTCTCTCTCACCGTCTCTCTCTCCGTCTCTCATCCCCTCTCCATCTCTCACCCTCTCTTCATCTCTCACCCTCTCTCCGTCTCTCACCCTCTCTCCGTCTCTCACCCTCTCTCCGTCTCTCACCTTCTCTCCATCTCTCACCCTCTCTCCGTCTCTCACCCCCTCTCTCTCACCCTGTCTCACCCTCACTCTCTCACCCTATCTCAACCTCTCTCTGTCTCACCCTCTCTCTGTCTCATCCTCTCTCTGTCTCTCACACCCTCTCTCTGTCTCTCACACCCTCTCTCTGTCTCTCTGTTTTTAAATACTTTTTTTGGTGCCGAAGTTTGCGCTGAGAGAGCGGCTTGTCTCTCTCAGCTGCAAACATCTATCGGCACCAAAGGTTTATCGGGAGCCTTATCGGGAGCCAGGCTGTATCGCCACAGCTCATCGGCAGCTTTGCTTTCGCAGTGCTTCAGCAGGGATCGGAAGGATTCGGCCCTTACTGAATACTGCGAGGGCAAATCGCCCAAAAAAAACATTTTCGCAATTCGTGCCGAAAATTTTGTATCGGGGCTTACTGCATGAGGCCCTATGTCGTCTCAGTGCTCGACAAACCTGGTCACCCACTCGCCAGGCACGAACGGTAATTGGCTGGTGGCCAGCTACTTTTTTCCCCCTGCTCTGCGCAAATTTTAAAAAAATAAATAAATAACAAAAAAAAATATCCTCCTGGCTTATTGGCCAATTGGTCATGACGCGGAATGGAGCCCTTCTCTGCAGGGGTAAGTAATGGCTGCTCCTGCTCCTCGCACGCCCGTTCCCTGTCTCCTGCCTGTGCTTCCCCCTCATCCCCTCCAGTCTCCGCTCCTGTCCCCGTGGCTGCTCGCGCGGGGCAGGAGATGACAGCGGGGGATGTTCCCCTCCTGGACCCGCTTCCATTCAGACTCAGCTCTTGTCCCCGTGGCTGCAAGCACGGGGCAGGAAATGACAGCGGGGGATGTTCCCCCCCCCCCCCGGACCTGCTTCCCCTCTGTCTCCGCTCCTGTCTCCATGGCTGCAAGCGCAGGGCAGGAGATATCCGTCGTCCCCCCGGTCCTGCTTGCCCCCGTTGCCCATGGCTGCTCACACGTGGTGGGGATGCCAGCAGGTGTGTTCCCCTCGGCTGTCTCAGCTTCCCCCCCCACAGAGTGTGTGTGTGTATGAGAGTGTGTGTGTGTGTGTGTGTGTGTATGAGAGAGTGTGTTTGTGTGTGTGTATGAGAGAGTGTGTGTGTTTGTGTGTGTATGTATGAGAGAATGTGTGTGTGTTTGTGTGTGTGTGTATGAGAGAATGTGTGTGTGTGTGTGTGTGTGTGTGTGTGTGTGTGTGTGTGTGTGTGTGTGTGTGTGTGTGTGTGTGTGTGTGTGTGTGTGTGTGTGTGTGTGTGTGTGTGTGTGTGTGTGTGTGTGTGTGTGTGTGTATGTGTGAGAGAGTGTGTGTGTGTGTATGTGTGAGAGAGTGTGTGTGTGTATGTGTGAGAGAGAGTGTGTGTGTATGAGAGAGAGAGAGAGAGAGAGAGAGAGAGAACATGTAGGACACCAGAGGTACCCCCACCCCACCCAGTCAGTCATACCCCCCCACCAAGTCAGTCAGTCATACCCCCCCACCCAGTCAGTCATACCTCCCCACCCAGTCAGTCATACCCCCCCCAGTCAGTCATACCCCCCCACCCAGTCAGTCATACCCCCCACCCAGTCAGTCATACCCCCCCACCCAGTCAGTCATACCCCCCCACCCAGTAAGTCATAACCCCCCCACCCAGTTAGTCATACCCCCCCACCCAGTCAGTCATACCCCCCACCCAGTCAGTCATACACCCCCCCACCCACTCAGTCATACCCCCACCCACTCAGTCCTACCCCCCCACCCAGTCAGTCAAAAGTCAGTCATAGTCAGTCATACCAACCCCCGCCCCCTGCCCAGTCGCCCAGTCACCCCACCCAGTCATACACCCCATCACCCCACCCAATCACCCAGTCAGTCACCCCACCCCCCAATCACCCAGTCAGTCACCCCACACCCCCAATCACCCAGTCAGTCACCCCAACCCCCAATCACCCCACCCCCCAATCACCCCACCCAGTCACCCCATCCCCCCACAGTCACCCTCTCTCTGTCTCTCACCCTCTCTCTGTCTCTCACCCTCTCTCTGTCTCCCACCCTCTCTCTGTCTCCCAACCTCTCTCTGTCTCTCACCCTCTCTCTGTCTCTCATCCTCTCTCTCACCGTCTCTCTCTCCGTCTCTCATCCCCTCTCCATCTCTCACCCTCTCTTCATCTCTCACCCTCTCTCCATCTCTCACCCTCTCTCCGTCTCTCACCCTCTCTCCGTCTCTCACCTTCTCTCCATCTCTCACCCTCTCTCCGTCTCTCACCCCCTCTCTCTCACCCTGTCTCACCCTCACTCTCTCACCCTGTCTCAACCTCTCTCTGTCTCACCCTCTCTCTGTCTCATCCTCTCTCTGTCTCTCACACCCTCTCTCTGTCTCTCACACCCTCTCTCTGTCTCTCACACCCTCTCTCTCTGTCTCTCACACCCTCTCTCTCTGTCTCTCACACCCTCTCTCACACCCTCTCTTTCACCCTCTCTCTCACCCTGTCTCACCCTCACTCTCACCCTCTCTCTCTCTCACCCTCTCTCTGTCTCATCCTCTCTCTGTCTCATCCTCTCTCTGTCTCACCCTCTCTCTTACTCACCCTCTCTCTGTCTCACCCTCTCTCTGTCTCACCCGCTCTCTGTCTCACAATCTAGATATTTTATTTACCCTGTATATCTTAACTGCCCTATACTACACCGAAATAACCTATACTGCTTTCTTCCAGATCTAACTCTCGAGCTTCACACGGAAGACATCGGAATCCCCCGTAACCCAGAAGACAGGTAGGGAACACATCCCCTCCAATGTATAACATTGTGGGAATGAGGTACCTGGACATTGAGGGTCTGCGGATCAGGTAAGATCCCAGGCGGGATTGCAGCTTTAAATATTGTGAAGCGGGGGCTTCCAGGCACTAGTAAAGGGGTGCAGGAAACTAGTCATTCACATCTGGCTTTTTTTTTCTAGATTCGACATTTATACACACACACACACACACACACACACACACACACACACACACACACACACACACACACACACACACACACACACACACACACACACACACACACACACACACACACACACACACACACAACAAGGACTAATTGTAAAATAATGTAATACAACCAATACATTTATGTCAAAAACAAATGTTCTTACTAGGAATTTATTCAATTTATTTCATTTATGGTTTTTTTAAATGCGGGGCTGGTGGCAGGATTAGAGTCGGGGTTGGGGCGAGACTAGAGGTGGGGTTGGGGCGGGAATAGGTGGCGAGTAGATTTTTTGGTTCGGAGAGTAGATTTTTGGGTGATTTGTCAAGCACTGTGTATATATATATATATATATATATATATATATATATATATATATATATATATATATAGCAACTGTAAATATTACTGTATGTTCACTTTTTTTACCCACCATAACCTTAATGACAGTGGTGATATATATATATATATATATATATATATATATATATATATATAAATATAACAGAATTATAGACAGCGCCCTTCACCAAATACACCAAAATTGCTGCAGTGCTGATATATGTGGAAGGTGTTTGCACCAGGTATATACATCAAACAGATAAATATCAATATAAAATGGCATGAACAGTCATAAATTGCCCAAATACAATTAATAAAAAATATATACTAAAAAACAAAAATGAAAAAGTGTGCATAAAAATCAAAAAAAATTCAAATGGATTAAAAAATGAATCAAAATATATAAAAAATAAAAAACAAATGAATTGTGTTGCAATTCACAAATGCGACTATAAGTATCAAAGGACCAACCTAACCTTAAATGAAAATAAAGTAATAGTCATAACAATTGTGGACCATAAGTGAAAAAATCAATGATATAAGAAAAAATTGAAAAAATTAATGAATAAACCAATTGTGTATGATCACAAAGAATACTTAAGTCCTCGTATTGTCCATGATAAAAGAATCACAAAAGTTCAGGCTGCTTCTTCTTGGGCTCACCAAACTCCCACAGCAATTATTAGAAAAAAGAGAAAAGAAGCGCCCGATCCTTGTGTAAAATCAGATAGGAATTTTAATACATCACGGACAAGACAAATGCACACTTACAATTTGTCTGATAAAATCAGGCATATTATGGGACCAGCCCATGCACCAACAGAAGACTCCATGATCACCTCTGTGTGTACTGAAGTCCTTTAAAGTTCAGGATCTTGTGTCTGTATCAGCCGTTGTCTCAGAGATAAAGGAGTCTTTACTTTCCTTTGTGAGTGCTTAGTTGTAGCGTGCGGCCGCCATTCACCTCTCTCGTGGCGCACCGGGACCCGGAAAGGACTTCACACACGTCTCTGCATCCTCACGCTGGTGCTTAGAGCTGCTCGACCACCGTAGGTTCACTGCCAGAAATCCCTATGCGTTTCTTCCGTCTTTGCGGATTTCATCAGGGGATGGATACCACACTGAACTGCCTGGTGTTAAATAGTCCCTTTGACCAATGCCTAACGTTTTTTCACAGCTGTATTCAGTTCAATGGGCAATGTTAAGCTAATTTAAACCTGGTGCAACGTTGTTCATCTATAGCTGATTTAACTACAAGATAATCAATTTATAATACATAAAAACATCTTTAGAACAAAAACAAATACGTTAATCTAATATGTGATAAGTTGGAAAATATATACCTATATACTGAAAACAAATTAGATCATAATAATGTTTAACAACAAAAGCTAGTTATAAATAATAAATAATAATAAAACCTATTCCACCTAGTCATAAATTGAAAACAAATGAAAGATAAACATAATAATTAATAAATTAACCATACTGTATATATAAAAAATATATAACTCATAATATTATATAATAGCCCTTGTTAAAAGATTCAAACATTGAATGCTTTAAGAGGACAACCTAGTATGAATTATTTTATTAAATAATACTAGCCCAAAAGTATGGCTAGTTAAATATCATACTATTATGGATAATCCATGTAATAGAAACATTGCTAGAATGTTGATTTAAGCTTGTTTTGGAGAGTAGATGGAAGTTTGAAACTCTCCATGTATACTGCAAAGGAAGAGATGAAAATGGTATTAGTGCTGTAATGCTTAATTAAATGTTGAGACCTTATCTCTGCTATTAGATTGTCTTTATGTTTGTTAAATCAAATGCTAGATAAAGGATAATTGATTTCACATAAAAAATTAAAAAAAATTTGACTTTATATTATTTTATTCATTTATTATTTATTTTTTATTATTTCTGTTGGTGCATGGGCTGGTCCATAATATGCCTGATTTTATCAGACAAATTGTAAGTGTGCATTTGTCTTGTCTGTGATGTATTAAAATTCCTATCTGATTTTACACAAGGATCAGGCGCTTCTTTTCTCTTTTTTCTAATAAATATAATATATATATATATATATATATATATATATATATATATATATATATATATATATATATATATATATATATATATAGTTGCATGATGAAGCCACTGTAAAAATGAATGGGTGATGGTGGGTATCAGGCCAGGGTGGCTTAACCCCTTAATTACCTTTGCGGTTATTATCCGATAAGGTGATTAAGGGGTTAACTGATATCTGAATGTAATTGAAAAGTATTGGCTATGTATTTTTTTGGCAACGGAGGACACGGATTATGCTGGCGAGGGGGCTTCTTATTGATGAGGCGAGTAGAACTTTAGTTATTTTATTATGCTAGTTAATGTGTTTAATAATGGGCAAATAATCTATTATCCCTATCTGGATAATAGTTATTTTGCACATTTTTGTACTGTATGTGTTGTGGGGGGGGGGATTGATTTATTTAATGTATAGGTCAGGTTTATTTTTTTTACATACAGGGTTTGTTCCTTTTGGTCTGCGAGAGACCTCTGGAGACCACCTGCGGTATCCTCGGGCTTCTCACGGGTACCAGGCTGCCGGGTCCACGGGGGACACCTGCGGGGAAGAACCGGTGGCCCCACATCTGTGGGGGCACCGCAGACCCGTAGGGACCACTCATTGGTCCCCAGACCCGCATGGGAACCACCCGAAGCACCTCTGACACCTGTGAGTCTGACCCGGGGCCCCCCAGACATCCGCGGGCCTACTGTGGAGACCCCATTGTGGCCCACGGTGACCCGCGGAGACCACCTGGTGGACCATGGCACCTGGTGGGAACCACCAAGAGGCCTCCAGACCCTGTGTGAAACATGATGCTGGGCACCTGTAGGTCTGTGAGGTGACCCGTCAGGCCCACCGGGGACTCCCGTGGGCCTGGGGTATTAACCTTGTATGTAAAATAAGACATTATGTATTTATGGGGGGGCAAAGGGGGTGGGTTATGTATTTAATAAATGTAATGATGTTTATTGTGGGGCAGTGTATTGTTTTTATTGTGGGTACTGGGGGTGGGGGGGGGTATTGGCCCCAAGGGCATGTGGGTAGGCCTCCCGGCTGAGGGTGGTTAGGCCTCACGGGGTGGGGGTTAGTGGGGGAGGGCATGTAGGCCTCCTGAGTGGTGGGTGAAGGTGGGGTAACCCCTTAATGACTGTAGCGGTTAATAACCGCTATGGTGATTAAGGGGTTAGGGGACATTAAATTGGCTATTTTTATTCTTGTTTATGTTTTGCAGCATCGGAGGGGACATGGATGGTGATAAAGATGAGGATGGCCTTCATCGTGGCAGCCGGACAAGGGTGAGTGCAATATGTATTTAATGTATTTATTGTTCTTTATGTATTTAATATGGGCACATTCACTATTATCCATTTGTGGATAATAGTAATTGTGCCCATTACTATACTGTATGTGTCAGGGACGGGGGGTGGGTATTTCTTTATAAGTATGTATGTGTTTTGACATTAATTTGGGGGGGCACAGAATTGGTACTGCAGGCCTTTGGGTAACACCCGAGGGCCCCTGCCGGCCTATAGTATCATTGATGTGCATATATGTGTATGTTAGGGGGGTATAGGGGTTGTTGGGATAATATATATATATATATATATATATATATATTTATATATTTATTTATTTAGTGTGGGGCTGTTGTGTGTGTGTTTTTTTTATTGTGGGTAGCGGGGGTGGCAGAAGTGGGTTTTAGCCCCAACGGTGGTTTGTTTAAGGCTTGCGGGTGAGTAGCGGGAGGGCTTAACCCCTTCATGACCGTAGCGGTATTAACCCCCCCGCCAGCCCTAAACAACCACCAAGGGCCAAATACCCCCTTCACCCACCCCCGCTACCCAAAATAAACCTGGCATGGCTGGTTAACCCCTTCATTGCCTTAGCGGTTAGCCGCTAAGTTAATGAAGTGGCCTTTAAATGCATTTTTCCTGCCTCGGATGCATGCCGGGGGGCTCCGGTGCTGATATTAATGGGTTTCAGCTCCGGAGACCCCTGGCATCAATCCCAGCCAGGAAAAAGGCCTTGCCAATGCTTCTCCACCACCAAATTACCAACTTTAGTTGGCGAAACGAATTGGCGTTAAATTCTCAATTCTAGAGTGCCGATCAGCAGCGAAAAGCTGATCGGGGCTCTAAGAATTCAGCCGATTTCAAAAAGTGCTGAAAAGTGGCATATTGGCAACCGGCTGCCGATAAGTTTTTATCGGGAACTAAAATTGCCGATTTTGGCCACTTTTTGGCGCTTACTGAACCGGGATGGCATTTTTGGTGGAAAAATAGCGGGAAAAGCCTTATCGGTGCTTACTGCATGAGGCCCTAAATACTGATTTGTAACCTCATTTATTCCCTGGTTGCTATTTATTAAACCTTCTTTGGTAATTGTCTGTTGTGCCTTGTAGCCACCCATAGACTTTGTGATCTTTGTAATTTGTATTAACCTTTTTTTATTTGGATTTTTTTTAAACTAACAAGATCTTCTTTGTATTTGTTGATGTTGGTTTCTAAATTTATTTGCCAATCTTATGTATTGTCAATTAAAAAAGCCTTAAGGTCCTTCTCAATTGTATGTAAATGTTTGCCAACTTGCTCTATTATCAGTACCATGAGGTCAAAGGAACATTTATTTAGAATTTTGAACCACTTGGGACAAAATGATAGATCTGATATTGCTATCATTGGTATTTTCTTTTTCTAAAGTCCCCTTGGTATACTCCTTATGATAATCTGATAAATTAGTCCCATGTAAAGTGGGATCAATCTCCCATTTTTTTTTACTTTAAGAGATCATGATCTGATATCACATCTTTTGGGTTTAAATATCACCTCTATGCTGACGATACACAAATTTACCTTTCACCCCTGACCTTACACTTGCTTTACAGACCAAAGTTTCTGAATGTCTCTCTGGAATATCATCCTGGATGGCCATTCGCCGACTGAAACTTAACATGGCAAAAACAAAGCTCCTTATACTTCCTCCCAAACCTGGCCCTACTACCTCCTTCCACATTACTGTTGGAAATACAATCATTCACCCAAGCACGCTGCCTAGGGCTCACACTCGATTCCTCTCTCACATTCTCCTCTCACATTCAAAACGTTTCTAAAACTTGTCGCTTTTTCCTCCGCAATATCTCAAAGATACGCCCTTTCCTCTGTTACTCGTCTGCTAAAACTCTGACTCAGGCCCTCATTCTCTCCCGTCTTGATTACTGCAACCTCCTGCTGTCCGGCCTCCCTGCCTCTCACCTGTCTCCCCTACAATCTATACTAAACGCTGCTGCCAGAATCACTCTACTCTTTCCTAAATCTGTCTCTGTGTCTCCCCTCCTGAAATCCCTCTCCTGGCTTCTGATCAAATCCTGCATCTCACACTCCATTCTTCTCCTCACTTTTAAAGCTTTACACTCCTCTGCCCCTCCTTACATCTCAGCCCTAATTTCTCGCTAAGCACCATCCCGACTCTTGCGTTGTGCTCAAGGATGTCTTCTTTCTACCCCCTTTGTATCTAAAGCCCTCTCCCGCCTTAAACCTTTTTCACTGACTGCCCCACACCTCTGGAATGCCCTTCCCCTCAGTACCCGACTAGCACCCTCTCTATCCACCTTTAAGACCCAACTTAAGACACACTTGCTTAAAGAAGCATATGAATAGCACTGTGAATATTCTGAACACATGATACATAAAGCTTGCCCCCCTGCAGACGCACTTACCAGAACTCCCTCCTACTGTCTCTGTACGTTCTCCCTACCTACCAATTAGATTGTAAGCTCCTCGGAGCAGGGACTCCTCTTCCTTAATGTTACTCTTATGTCTGAAGCACTTATTCCCATGACCTGTTATTTATATTATTTGTTATTTATATGATTACAACATGTATTACTACTGTGAAGCGCTATGTATATTTATGGCGCTATATAAATAAAAACATACAATACAATACAAACAATATAAATTGTTTTAAACAATCCAGCCACTTCATGGAAGGTATTTTTAAGAATACTTACACTTTCAATTTCTGAGAAAGTCAGTGGTTCCGCACATTCCAAATTCGCACTCACAATCACTTCACATGTAGGAGATTTTAACTTGATACAGTTTACACTGGCTGGTGTTGGGCATGCACATGTAAGGCATTTCACAAGTCAAAGGCAAGAATGTGCACCTTATCTACCCTCATCTACTGCTTTAGCATTTGTACCATTGATGTTAACCTTAATAAATGCACAATATATTTGCCAAGAAGATCAGTCTGGATTTTATAAGTTACATGTCATTGAACTAAATCACTGTCATCCGATGCTTCTTTTAAATTCTCTTTTCTCTTTTAGTGCTGCATAAAATATTGTAATCAATTATGACTAACCTTGTGATTCTAAGTTCAATTTAACTTCCCGTCATAAGACTGCAATTCAATACCATTAACGCTTTGCTAAGGCAAAAGGCATATCTATACTTGAAATACATTAGTTCTCTTTTTTCCAGTCCTATTTGTTTTTAGAAATACTGCAGGTGATAAATTTGTCCCATGCAATAGCATGGACCCCAAGCACCTCTATCGCAGCAGACACTGTCCCGGTGCCACAGACTTTTGCTTTGCCTGAAACGAGGACAATAAGTCTTACTACATCTGTATCTCTCTAAAGGCTATAATCTATATGCATTTATTCATCAATTGCTGCTTTGCAAAGTCAAGAGAAAATACAATAAAAAGTCCTAAAAGGCTTGCATTTGCTCTTCATTTTTACTATTTTATTTCCAATGTAGAAGTTGCCAGGTATACATTGATATATAATAAATATAATATTAACCAGACATGCATTATGCATGTCTTCATGTCCACTATAGTATCTAAGGGAAGTAGGAGCTACAGTGTCCGTCAGCAAGGAGGGTTCCTTTGGCACTTTTGCGTGATGTCAGCGAGGTGTGCCGGAATTGGGACTGTGAGCAGTAAGAGCGCTCGTGGTACATTGCGGTAAACCCAGCACCCGATATACATGTTGCGGACGGCACTTTGAAATTGTTTTATTGTTGCCAAGTTCATGTAAGTAAGTTCTTGGCTATGTGTCATTTTAATTAAAATCTTTTAGCAGTCTGCACTATCTCTTCCATTGTCATTCTCTTCTTGGGTACTCACGGGGACATACGGAGCTCATACTATGGGGAACCAATTGAAGAGGCTGAGCAAATGGCGACAACACATGGGATTCGTGAGGTCGAGGAGAAGACGCAGACAAAAGAACAGATTCTCTCAACTGAATGAATTAAGAAATGTTCTTGTAAGCAGGCATTTTATTCTGGTTCATAGAATTGCAGACCAGTGCTTGGTACTGCGCAATGGTGTGTTTTCCCTTGTGTAATTGATAATAGGAGGATCATCAAGGTGCCAGCCAGCAGTAATTTCATTGTTTTTGTTTTTTTCCTGCATCAACTACCAAGAGGACTGTGGAGCCCTATGGACAATTCTATGGACTGTGGTAAAGGGCTGTTTTAGCACTGGGAATCCAACTATTTCGAATCTATAGTATCTCAGGGTTTAATACTCCTAACTATCTCCCTAATGTTTGTATGTATGAACTGTATATCTTTATTTGTATAGCATCCACAGGGTATTCAGAGCTTTACAAAAGATGCAATACAATATCAGGAATTATAATACAATAAGTGCAACGAAAAAAAAATCAGAAAATAGAAAATGAAATCCCAGCCTCAGAGAGCTTAAAATCTAAGTGGTATGTTGGGAGACAGCAGGTGAGACAATAAGTGCAGTAGATATCAATTCTTATCCGCAATAGTTTGTAGGAGCAACTGTGGGTATAGGACAGTAGCCATGAGTCTAGGCTATTGATATGCTTCCTTTAAGAGGTGTTTTTAGGTATGACCTAAAGTTGGGAGAGAAGGTGCTTGGCATACTGTATATTGAGCGTGATGGAGTTCCACAGGTAAGAGGCAGTGAGGTGGAAAAGGTTAGTCGAGAAAGAGCAATAGAAGTGAAAAGGGCAGAAAGGAGGTGATTATGAGCGAAGTGCAGATGAGCAGTGACATAGGGCCTTATTCAGAAAGCCTCGATAAGGCCCTTATCGAGCACTTATCACCCAAAATGGGCACTCGCATTCAGATAGCCTTGATAAGTGCTCGATAACGGCCTGTATCGACGCAAAATTTTATCTCCATCCGAAAATCGCTGACTGAGAAGCGATCAGGCCCTTATCGACCATTTTCGGATGGTTGATAAACTCGCGCTATTCAGAGACCCGCGAGTCGGGTGTCGTGGCCCATCGCAGCCCTAAAAAATGATTTTCTCCCCAAATCCAATTCCCCACAAAATTGTTGGTCAATTGGTGGGGAGATGGCCTCGATGAGCAGCGATGTGTCGGGACTTAGAAAAAATCAGGCCCCTTTCCTGCCTCGGATTGATGATGGGGGTCTCCGGAGCTAATAGCCATTAATAGCAGCTCTGGACCCCCCCCGGCATGCATCCGAGGCAGGAAACATGCATGTACAGCAACTTCATTACCTTAGCGGCTAACCGCTAAGGCAATGAAGGGATTAAACACCAGTGCCAGGCTTACAGTAAAGACAAATAATACAATACAATTGTGTGGCTAGTGAGGGTGGGTGAAGGGGGAATTTGGCCCTAAAGTGGCTGTTTAGGCATTGCGGGGGGGGGGGGGGGTAGCGGGGGGCGTTAACCCCTTATTTACCTTAGCGGTTAATACCGCTAAGGTAATAAAGGGGTTAACCCAACCGCTACCCACCCGCAAGGTCTAAACACCCATCCTTATACCCACCCGCAAGGTCTAAACACCCATCCTTAGGGCTAATACCCCTTTCACCCACCCGTCAGGCCTAAGCACCCACCCCAAACTAACTATACCCACCCTATACCCATTGAGTAGTATAGTGGTACATCATACCCATATAATAATAATATGGGCATGATAAGCCTCTATAGCACTCAATGGGCACCCTAATAAAAATACAGTAATACATAAGACACACAATAAGAAAAGCCAACTAAACTACCAAAAAAGACACTTCACTAAATACAAACAGTAGCCAGCTAATCCAATCAATATAATCAATAGCAATATCAACATTGAATTAATTAAACCATTATCCAATCAAAACAATTAATTCGGAAAGCAACTCAAAATGAATAGTAACACTAACCAATGTAAACAATGAATTAATCCAACATTAATTAATGTAACCATTAAAAGACAAATAAATACATTAAAACTATCTCTGAAGTATCCATAAAACACATTAGCTAACATAATATAACATTAAGTACAAGCGAACACCAATCGCAAACCTTTTCTTACATTAACCATAAACAAACAATCACATCCACATCATTAACAAGCAAGAACTGCCCCCCAAATATTGGCATAATAATGTATTAATCTGTACCCTAAAGAGGTACAGATTAATATATTATCAGTCAATGTGCATCACACAAAAAATAAAAAAACACATCCAAAAAATAAACCTGTAAAAAGATACATTTACAAACATTGAATATCTTACTTACCATTAGAAGCGGTGGCCCTCCGACTCCCGGGGAAACAGGAAGCTCACGTACCTTGAAGGCCTCCAACAGCATCCGATGCCATCCGCCATCAGGATCCGGCTCAGGTACCCCAATCTTCTTTTTTCTTTCTTTACTCACCGTCTTCTATCTTCATCTGTAACCATTTCTTGTTCTTCTTTATCTTCTTTCTTCATCTGTCAATCCATAAAACCCCATGTTAAATCCCAGCCGATGCTGTCTCGTCGGCTTCATGGGCTCAAATGAGGCGTCACAGCCTTAAATAGGGCTTGTGACGTCACATTTAGCCTCAAAATGGTTAACAGCCACCGGATTGGCTGTTAAACCCATGTTCCGACTTTAATTTTTTTTTTACATGACGTCACTTAAAGGGAATGATGCCAGCCAATCTGAATGGCTGTGCTTCATTTACCTTTAACATGACGTCAGTAAATCAAAGATGGCCGCTGTGTCTCAAGGTATTTCAGCCAATCAGATCGTGGAACCAATTCCACACGCTGATTGGCTGAAATACCTTGTGACACAGCGGCCATCTTTGATTTACTGACGTCATGTTAAAGGTAAATGAAGCACAGCCATTCTGATTGGCTGGCATCATTCCCTTTAAGTGACATCATGTAAAAAAAAAATTTTTTAAGTCGGAACATGGTTTTAACAGCCAATCAGGTGGCTGTTAACCATTTTGAGGCTAAATGTGACGTCACAAGCCCTATTTAAGGCCGTGACGCCTCATTTGAGCCCAAGAAGCCGACGAGACAGCATCGGCTGGGAATTAACATGGGGTTTTATGGATTGACAGATGAAGAAAGAAGATAAAGAAGAACAAGAAATGGTTACAGATGAAGATAGAAGACGGTGAGTAAAGAAAGAAAAAAGAAGATTGGGGTACCTGAGCCGGATCCTGATGGCGGATGGCATCGGATGCTGTTGGAGGCCTTCAAGGTACGTGAGCTTCGTGTTACCCCAGGAGTCGGAGGGCCACAGCTTCTAATGGTAAGTAAGATATTCAATGTTTGTAAATGTATCTTTTTACAGGTTTATTTTTTGGATGTGTTTTTTTATTTTTTGTGTGATGCACATTGACTGATAATATATTCATCTGTACCTCTTTAGGGTACAGATTAATACATTATTATGCCAATATTTGGGGGGCATTTCTCGCTTGTTAATGATGTGAATGTGATTGTTTGTTTATGGTTAATGTAAGAAAAGGTTTGTGATTGGTGTTCGCTTGTACTTAATGTTATATTATGTTAGCTAATGTGTTTTATGGATACTTCAGAGATAGTTTTAATGTATTTATTTGTCTTTTAATGGTTACATTAATTAATGTTGGATTAATTAATTGTTTACATTGGTTTGTGTTACTATTCATTTTGAGTTGCTTTCCGAATTAATTGTTTTGATTGGATAATGGTTAAATTAATTCAATGTTGATATTGCTATTGATTATATTGATTGGATTAGCTGGCTACTGTTTGTATTTAGTGAAGTGTCTTTTTGGTAGTTTAGTTGTCTTTTCTTATTGTGTGTCTTATGTATTACTGTATTTTTATTAGGGTGCCCATTGAGTGCAATAGAGGCTTATCATGCCCATATTATTATTATATGGGTATGATGTACCACTATACTACTCAATGGGTATAGGGTGGGTATAGTCAGTCTGGGGTGGGTGCTTAGGCCTCCCGGGTCAGGGTGGGTTAACCCCTTAATAACTATAGTGGTTATGTACCGCTAAGGTGATTAAGGGGTTAGGGACCATTAGAATGTATTTATTTTCTATATATGCTTTCTGGCAACGGAGGACAGAGGGACCTGCTGTTGTGGTAAGTATAACTGTATTTATTTATTTTATTTATGTATGCTAATGCAGTGTTTAATAATGGGCAAATAATCTATTATCCATATCTGGATAATAGTTATTTTGCCCATTACTGTACTGTATGGGTTTGGGCGGAGGGGGGGGGGCGTGTATTGATCTGTTTTTAAATATTTATTTAAATATATATTTCTTTAATAGTGTAGAGGTGCAGGGGGTCTCCAGAGCTGAACCTCATTGGTTTTATGTCCGGGGACCCCCTGCTTCCCGAGATACAGGCCCCTTTATGGGGTGCCGGTATCCCTCTGCATTGAAATGTCCCGCGTCACGTGCAGCCCATATCCGAGTGGCCCATTATAAGTGGCATGACTACTGACAACTGAAGTTTAAAAGGAAGGAACTCTTACCCTAATGGATCTTATCCTTCTTCTCTCCTCAGGTAAAAACCATCTCTAAATCCTCATTGAAACCTTTGCTGTGTGTATTATATAGTATATGCAAGTGATCCAATGTTAGGTAAAAACCATATTTGAATGCTGTTTTCTGTCTACCCCTAATCAAATTAAGTGTTGCCACCTAGGCATGGAACACCCTGTGTAGAAAACCATTTGTTTGAATGTGCCTCAGATGTGCTAATTAAGCAGACAGAACCCCATTGTCAGGTGACTTTTTAGGCCTATATAAACCCAGTCAGAACAGCTAGTCTGCCTGCAGCCCATATCCAAGTGGCCCATTATAAGTGGCATGACTACTGAACAACTGAAGTTTAAAAGGAAGTTCAAAAGAAGTGAGGAAGAAGTGGACACCCCATCTGGCCTTGATTCCTGCATTTGAACTACACTGGAAAGGAGGATATCATCAATACCAAACTGCATCATTACTGCTGTGATGCTGCCTTTACCATTTATATTTGCTGTGACTTCACTTCTTCTCAAATTATGCACTTCTTTTTACCAGCCTCAGTATGTCTCTAACTCTAGTCATATATCTCCATCTCTCGTTCCTTCACCACTTCTCTGTTCACATGAACTCCTTTCTTACCTGCGTCCTCTGACACCACACAGCTATATCCCCTGCACTAAAAAACACCCCTACAAATCATCCTCACACATCCTCTTTCTATCCATGCTTCTCCTCCTTGCTTCTGGGGATATCTCTCCCAATCATGGTCCCTGTCTAATTCCTACATGCGCTCGTCCTCACCTGCCAACTGCAACCTCTACTCCTTCTGGTGTCAACCCCTCCAACCTCATACCCATCCCCTGCCACCCTCCCTCCTCTCTCCCTTTCTCCTGTGCCCTTTGGAATGCTCGCTCCTTTTCTAACAAGTTCCTCTCTGTACATGACATTTTTCTCTCTCACTCTCTGCTCCTATTTGCTATAACTGAGACCTGGCTCACTCAGTCTGACACTGCTCTGGAAGCTGTCCTCTCCTATGGTGGCCTTTCCTTCTCCCACACTCCACGCACTGATGGCAGGGGTGGAGGCGTGGGGCTCCTGCTCTCCTCTCTCTGTTGTTACCGAACTCTTCCTATTCCTCCCTCTTTTGCTTTTCCCTCCTTTAAGGCTCACACTGTCCAGATTTTCTCTCCTCTCCCTATTCATGTGGCGGTCATCTATCGCCCACCTACCTCTAATCATCCCCCTTCTGCCTTTCTCTCTCACTTTGAATCCTGGATCTCTTTCTTCCTCTCCTCAGACTCCCCTGTTCTTCTCCTTGGGGACTTCAATTGCCACATTGATGACCCCTCTCTCCCTTGGGCTTCCCGCTTTCTTTCTCTAACCTCTTCTTTTGGCCTTCAACAGTGGACTGCAGCCAGCACCCACAAGGATGGCCACTACTTAGACCTGGTTTTCACTAAGAACTTCTCTCTCTCCGATTTCTCCATTTCCCCTTTTCCTCTCTCTGACCATCATCTCATCTCATTCTCTCTATCTCGCTTCTACCCTTCTTCACCTCCATCTACACCCCGGTTCTGCAGAAACCTGCGCTCTATTCACTTACCTGACTTTGAGTCCACTTTACGCTCCTCCCTCTCCTCTCTCAGCTCTGCTACAGACCCCGACAACCTGGTCAGGAACTACAACTCTGTCTTGTCCTCCTCTCTTGATCTACATGTCCCACTTTCTCTTTGCCGCACTCGCCCTTCTAACCCTAGACCCTGGCTAAATTCCCACACATGCATGCTGCGTTCCTCCACTCGTTCCTCTGAACGCCTCGAGGAAGTCTCACACTCTCGCAGACTTCCTTCACTACAAATTTATGCTATCCTGTTTCAACTCTGCCCTCTCGCAAGCTAAACAAGCCTACTTTTCTGCACTAATCAACATGCACAAGTCTAACCCATGCCGACTGTTCTCTGTCTTTGATACTGTACTCAAACCACCCTCAGCTGCCTCTCCTTCCTCCATCTCCGCTCAGGACTTTGCTGACTATTTTAAGGAAAAGGTGGAATCCATACGTCAGAACATCCCCTCTGTTTCTTCCCATCTTACACCTCTTCCTAACTCTCCTCCTGCCTTCCTTGACTCTTTTTCCACTGTCTCAGAGAAGGATGTGTCGCTGTTGATCGCCTCTTCTCCCTCTACCACTTGCCCTCTTGACCCCATTCCCTCCCATCTCTAAAAACCTCTTGCTCCTACTATAATCCCTACGCTCACACACATTTTTAACTCCTCCCTCTGCTCTGGAACCTTTCCATCCTCCTTCAAACATGCAACAGTCATACCATTACTCAAAAACAGCAAGCTTGACCCTACCTGTCTTTCTAACTATCGACCTGTCTCCCTCCTGCCTTTTGCCTCTAAACTCCTTGAACGTCTTGTATTCTCTCGCTTGCTCCATTTTCTCAACACCTATTCTCTCCTAGACCCTCTACAATCTGGCTTCCGCACTGCTCATTCCATGGAAACAGCCCTCACTAAAATAACTGACGACCTCCATGCTGCCAAAGACAGAGGTCATTACACTCTGCTCATATTACTCGACCTCTCTGCAGCATTTGATACTGTGGATCACCCTCTTCTCCTTCACATTCTCCATACTCTTGGTATTCGGAACAAAGCTCTATCCTGGATCTCATCCTACCTCTTCCATCGTACTTTCAGTGTCTCTTCTGCTAACACCTCCTCCTCTATTGATTTCTCTGTGGGGGTACCCCAGGGCTCTGTCCTGGGACCTCTTCTCTTTTCTCTGTACACACTCTCTCTAGGTGACCTACACTGGCGACACACTTTATTCGAGCTCGGCTAGTCCCACGAATTCGGGTATACCCGGGTGTATTGAGGTTTGTGACTGTTTTCTGCCCGAGTACATTGAGGTATTTTCCAGGCAGGGATTGAAGCATTTTATTCCCGCTGGCTGCAATACTGCACAGTATATATATATATACTGCATTACAATTCATGAATTTATTCCATCTGGTAGACACGCGAAGCATTGCAGCCTATTAAATCCTAAACATTATCATTTAACAGATCAGCCGCCCGTCAGCCAGGCATGAACCCAGGCTGGGAAGGCAAACGCAACGGGGCTTGTCAGAGGTGAGGAGCGGCGCATTCCAGGTATCTGCCAGGTACATACTGGGTATTTGCTCGAATAAAGTGTGTCGGTGCAGTAATAACATCTTTTGGGTTTAAATATCACCTCTATGCTGACGACACACAAATATACTTTTCAACTCCCGACCTTACACCTGCTATACAGACCAAAGTTTCTGAATGTCTCTCTGCTATATCATCCTGGATGGCCCTCCGTCGCCTTAAACTCAACATGGCTAAAACAGAGCTCCTCATACTTCCTCCCAAACCTGGCCCTACTACCTCCTTCCACATTACTGTTGGAACAACGATCACTCACCCAGTAGCCCAAGCACGCTGCCTAGGGGTCACACTCGACTCCTCTCTCACATTCGCCCCTCACATTCAAAACATTTCTAAAACTTGTCGCTTTTTCCTCCGCAATATAACAAAGATACGCCCTTTCCTCTGTTGCTCGACTGCTAAAACTCTGACTCAGGCCCTCATTCTCTCCCGTCTTGATTACTGTAACCTCTTGCTGTCCGGCCTTCCTGCCTCTCACCTGTCTCCACTACAATCTATCCTAAATGCTGCTGCCAGAATCACTCTACTCTTTCCTAGATCTGTCTCAGCATCTCCCCTCCTGAAACCCCTCTCCTGGCTTCCAATCAAATCCCGCATCTCACACTCCATTCTTCTCCTCACTTTTAAAGCTTTACACTCTTCTGCCCCTCCTTACATCTCAGCCCTAATTTCTCGCTAAGCACCATCCCGACTCTTGCGTTCTGCTCAAGGATGTCTTCTTTCTACCCCCTTTTTATCTAAAGCCCTCTCCCGCCTTAAACCTTTTTCACTGACTGCCCCACACCTTGGATTGCCCTTCCCCTCAGTACCCGACTAGCACCCTCTCTATCCACCTTTAAGACCCACCTTAAGACACACTTGCATAAAGAAGCATACGCATAGCACTGTGAACATTCTGAACACATGATACATAAAGCTTGGCCCCCTGCAGACGCACTTACAAGAACTTCCTCCTACTGTTTCTGTACGTTCTCCCTACCTACCAATTAGATTGTAAACTCCTCGGGTCAGGGACTCCTCTTCCTTAATGTTATGTTTATGTCTAAAGCACTAAAGCCCTTCTGTTCCTAAATCAGTTTCAGAGCGATCACATGGTCGCTTCAGAGAAGCTGTCCCATGATCACGAATGCCAGAGGGGCTGTGGCACGCAAAGGGTTAAAACATATACACAATGAAACACCTCCTTTAGTCCTTCTCTTGCCTCCTACAGCTTAGCCCTGATACTGTACCAGGTCCTAATGGACTGAAATATTGGAACTTTATTCTGTCATGTAATAGAATAATTATTTAATTTTCACTGTTTGTGTATACTCAGAATCCTTCTCTATTTGTCAGGCAGCATACAGTTGGTCATTACAAAATAATTATCTGAAGCAAGCAGAAAAATACAGTCATACGTGGATAGTAAGAAGCATACTGTATAAGTCATCATGGTAAATTTTATATTAAAATTGCATTACTTATAATGGATTCCATCTGACAAAATAAAGTTTCCCACAAATATACACTACTCTGTTTATAGCACATATGGTGGGTCACATATATTTAAAAAAAAAAAACAGTTGAACAGTTTAACATTAGGTTTCATGTTTTTTATAGTGTACAGTATTAGACAAAGAACAACAGTCCCTTCCAAGATAAACTAAATAGGTAATGTTTCCTCCAAACTCCAAAAGAGTTGCTGGTATTACTGCAGCTTTATTTTATACTGCATATTGTATGTATAAACCTCTGAGGAACAGCATGGGTGCTTTCTTATTAGATATTACCACAGCCACAAAAAAAATAAAAAACTACATTTCTAACCATTTTTTATTGCAGCTGTGTTTAATTGAAATAATGTGTGTAAACAGTGATAAATGTAGAGCAATGGGTCTCCAAATGACCTATGACCTAACCTCCTTTTTTATTAGAGATGGGCTAAAAATGAATGTATCAAATCAGAACCTTACATTCCAAAAACAGATACAACAAATAGAAATAGCCATTGTGAGCACAGATGTAAAACACATAAGAGTTTTTAGAAAAAATGAAATCCCCCAAAATTAATTAAAAACAAAACCAACTGCCAAGCTACAGTATAAAGAAAGCTACTGTATATTTCACAGTTTGCACTATTTTGCAAGCTACAATTGTACAATCAATAGCACTACATGTACAGTACTAATGGTTGGGGTCACCAGTTGTTACTGTTATTTACTTTCCCCAAGAGAGATAACACTGTAACTAGGAACGCTATATTTCCCAGTTTGTGCCATCTTTCAAGGTGCCATCTTTCAAGGTACTGTTCAATCAAGAGTGCTATATTTACACATTTTTGGGGTGATCAGTGAAGTTAAAATCTTGGCATGTTTTTTGCTATGTAACAAATATATTCCGGCGCCTCTAAGAATAAATCCAGATATCAAGGTAGTTTGAAAGGATCAAACCATGCGAATAAATCCAGTTTGGTGAATACAGGTGTGCCTCAGAGGACCGTGGAGATGCTCTGAGGACATGTGGAAACAAGCACATAAAGAAATCCTAGTGTATACTGCTGACCAGGTACAATTACTAGTGGGCCATGACAATACAAGGAATACATAAACCAACAGTGAAAGACTAACCAAAAAAGACTGCCAAACATGCACACACTACAACAGCTAATGAGATGCTAGATATGTATTAAAACGATTTAATAAAATAAAATATAACTGGATCACATGAGATGCGTGATGCTGGTGTTCATCCAATGAGAAAAAATTAAATGCTACTTACAAGAAGTAGGATGCAAACAGGCACATCAGATACAATCTCTGTCCAATTTGATAGGCTGCAGATGACCCGCGATTAGTTCCCTCCAGGACGCCTATGGAGAGAAGGTATATGTGCCACCTCTATATTCTATGCGGTATACTCGGAGTGAGCGTTGATGGCTGGAGCTGATTCACCCAAGACGTTCAACCAGTGCATGAGAGATAGCGTGTACAGTACGTATCCAGGGATCCGCTGATATGAAAATGTTCACCTCTAACCCTATGCATTTTGTGACTGTCACTTCCTCAGGGGTGTATCCCACCACAGTATTATTATAGTTGCATGCTTATCTGCATTGACTTTTGAGCATTAGCGCTTTAGCACTGTTTTTCTCTGCATGTTTTTCGCTATATCTTTTTCAATTTTTTTAGGTTTATCAGTTATATTATTTTTCAAAAGTACGAGATATTCTGAATATTTGTAATGTCTGAATAATTTAAGATAATATTTTGTTAATGCTAGATGACAGAATAGAATTGAAATTGCATGTATAAGTCTCTTGGCTTATTAAAATGTTGATGCTCTTAGAAAATTCTTCCTCTAATGCACCAGAGATAGAGCCCGGGAATATAGATAATTCATTTGGTGCAGTAAAAAGGCTTATGTTTTCCCTTTCTCTTGTACAATGAAGATATGTCACTTTCACACAACACCTACAGGGATTTATATTTTTTTCTTTAAGGACAAACAGAATGTTCAATATGGCCCGACTGAACTTTATATTCCATTAGTAGACATTGAGGGGAGGTTTATTTATTTATTTTTAATTTTTATTCTACAGAGACTTAACAGTGAATATACTGCTGCGGCAGCTTTTATTCTAACAAATCGTCGGCTTTTTCCTGGAATGCGACGCTCTTCACCTGGTATTTTTATACTCCTTGTTAAAGGACATTACGTCCGAAATGCATAGGTGATGTTTATTTTTGGAATAAAATGTACTGCTGCGGCACATCTGAGTCTAACACATCGCCGTTTTTTCCTGGAATGTGACGCACTTCACCTGGAGCATGCCGCATTCATTTTGCGTTCTCAGCCACGGGTCATGTGCGGTTGACGCGCGGTTGATGCGTTTATTGAGAATAGTTCGGATTTAATAGGTTGCAATTCTTCGCGTGTCCGCCAGATGGCAGATATTCATGAATTGTAATGCGCATGCGCTTCAGTAATGTGTCGACTTGCAGGTGTTTCATTTAAAAAAGATACCACAGTGTGCTATTGTAACTTGCCTTGAGACTGAAGGAAGAGGTTGCAAAAATGTATCAATTTAGGCTTTTCATATTAAAGACAGACAAAGATCAGTTTCGCTTACAGTATTCTCCAGAGACCCGCCCGCCATGAGTGTTCAAGTGCAGCCCGCTTTCCAAAAACCCGACAGAAGTTACGCGTATTTGATATGGGCCGCGATTAATGCAACAGAGGATAAGATGTCAACAGTTGTTCAAATTTATCAGTATTTTATCGAAAACTATGACTTTTACAAATTATCGCCAACTCCTCATTTGTGGAAGCGTGCAATAAGGAAAAGGTTATGTAGCGATCCCTGTTTTTATCGTATTGAGCAACAATTTGTTGGAGGGTATTGGTGTGTATCACCAGCTTTTTCCTGTATCTATGATCATGATGACGACAAAAGGCGAAGGGTCGTGTTAAAGCCAACTAAGAAACGACAGTCGCTGCCAAGCAATGCACCAGCACCGGCTTCCAATGACGGTCCCGCCGTCTGTGACAACCCTGAGCCTGAGCCGGATTTCACGTGCAGTTTCGATCAAGCTTGCATGTACCTAAGCAATTTCCAGCCTCATCATCTGACTACAGGTGGACTAGACCCGCTGCAAACTATCAATGTGGATGATCAAGAACGCTGGACTGGCAGTGGATCGGTGCCGGTGCCAGGTGAATGGGAAATTCTATGGTGAGTATTGTTGCCATATTATTTTCTGTGTTTTTTTTATTTTGACAATACAGTATCAATATCAGTGCGATTCAAAAGTCAAGCGATTCTCCTGTAAGCAATATCATTGGCTGAGCGGCTCCTACAGTACTGCAGATACTGAACAATTGGTGGAACTCTAGGCGCATGCGCATTGGAGCCTTCTTGAAACGCATATGCGTGTCATCGCATCGACGGTAGGCGCATGCGCATGTGAACAGGAGACGCCCCCCGAGAAAATTATTGGTGGAACTGGCTGGGAACTTCTTTAGGGGGCTGACCATTATAGTAAAACTTTTCTTTATGTTTTTCCTCAGAAAAGAAAACGGCTAATGGAGGGATTTCGATGGATAATATCGCTTTGTGTAACAATGCCTGCACATTGCTGAATCGGATTTAAAAAGCCACGTACCGGAGTCTACAGTTTAGTTGCCGTTGTTATTGATTAGGGTAGAATACTGTACCTGAAACAGTATGCTGATTTTTCCGGCCGTACAGTATACTGTACAATACTTTTTTATATACAGTACAATATACTGTGTAATAGACCCGAAAAAATAAAAACTATGCATTTATTCTACATGTATCACATACATTATGTGTCTTCTACAATATACAGTGCCAGTACATACAGTACAGTACAGTTTGTGTCTTCTATTTTTTTTTAATACTCATACTGAGCATGCCTACAGTATACAGTGCAGTATGCCTCGACATTCTAGAAACACTGTATTTTGTTACAGTAGAAAAGGAGCAAATGGAACAATGTAAGACAAATCAACATGTTCTTTTATTGGTGGAGTAAGTACAAAAACATTTATTTACAAATACTGTACAATGTAGAAACCTTTTAAGTGCACAGCAATTCAAAACATCAACAGGTGTATGGTTTACTGCTACATGTGTGAAAACATTTATGTCAGTCAGTATGGTTTACAGTCACATGTTTTAAAAACAAATTCTTTATTCATAAAATAAGCAAAACGCAACATCTCCTTTATTAAAGAACGACAAGTCAAAACATATACTGTACAGTGGGATGGTGTGCAAAACAGTCTGCACCAGTACAGTCCTCGAGGGCAGCAAACAGGGCAGGTTTTCAGGACAACCTTGAAAACAGTGCCTGTTTGCGGCCCCCAGGGACTGGAATTGTGCATGTCCTGTGTGTGTGGACAGCAAGTTAAAACATTTCTGTATAAATACAAGTAAAAAGACACACAACAACATCTCCTTTATTTAAGTACAGCAGGTCAAATCATGTACAGTACAATACAGTTCAGCACAACAGTATGGTCTTACCTGTGATTACAAAAAATATTTTATTCATAAAATGCAGTATACAAACGAAACATCTCCTTTATTAAAGAAACATATACAGTACAGTGGGATGGTGCGCAAAACTGTCAGTCAGACCTGCACCACTGCAGTCCTCGAGGGCAGCAAACAGGGCAGGTTTTCAGGACAACCTTGAAAACCGTGCCTGTTTACGGCCCCCAGGGACTGGAATTGTGCATGTCCTGTGTGTGTAGACAGCAAGTTAAAACATTTCTGTATAAATACAAGTTAAAAAACACACAACAACATCTCCTTTATTTAAGTACAGCAGGTCAAATTATGTACAGTACAATACAGTTCAGCACAACAGTATGGTCTTACAGAAAGTCCTCCGCATTGTCCGTCCATGGCCGATTCCTTGCATGGCGCAAAACGCCATTAATGCAGTCTCGAACGCCTTTCATAACAGGATCTGTAATTGGATAAAAGCGCCACATTTCATCCTGAATGTTCTTTCTTAAATTGACAGGAAGCGCCTTTTTAACGCGATTTCCTTCGTAGTTCACTTTGAAGGCCCAGTCGCTGTACAACGAGTAGGGAACATGGTGCTTAAAAAGTAACAAGGCATACTTGTGGGGTGCACCAGCACTCTTCACCCTATACTTCTCCCTGAGCGCCGGTGGCAGATCGCACAGGGTGATGTCGGGCACCGTATCGATGCGAGCGAATGTAGGTCTTTTGGGAGCGGGTGTGCTTGAGGCGATGGGCGATGGTAGGTTGTCTGGGAGGAAGCTTTCCTCCGGTCTTGGTCGCCGTGTTGTCTCCTGGCGTGGTCTTGACGGGGTTGTCATGTCCTCCTAAACGGCATACATGTACACTACATGTTCTGGTGGAGGGGGTGCGCTTGGTGATGGAAGGGGGTCGAAGGTCCCATTCATCAAATCCATGTCACCCCCCTGCTCCAGCGTCGGGGAAACAGGGGCATTAACACCGAGCAAATAATGTATGCCCGCTATGTCAGCCTCTATCTTCTCCATCCGTCGATCCATCCGTTGATCCATATGTATCATCCGTTGATCAATTTGTAGCATCCGTTGCTCCACATTTAGCATTGTCTCCAAAAGCAGATCTATTTTTGCTAGCACAATAGAATTCCCGGGGAGATCCACAGTTATCCCATTCAGCATCCGGTCTAACGAGCTGCTTCTTGTGCATGGCGTGTGAACATCTGGGGGGATGGGTGCAACGGAGGATGAGATGGGGGTTCCATGGAGAAAAGCGGCAGCGACATCGAAGAAGAGTGGAGGAGGTGACCTGTGGATATCCGGTAGAGGAGAAGCGGCAGCGTCGTGGAAGAGGGATGGAGAAAGTGACCTTTGGATTTCCGGGAAAGAAGCAGAGTCGTCTAAGAGCAAAGGAGAAAGTGACTCGTGGATTTCAGAGGCATCGTCGTCGGATAGAACTGGAGAAGATGGCCTGTGGGTTTCCGTGAGGGCAGCGGCAGCGTCAAGGACGAGGGGTGGAGAAGACGGGCTGAAGATTTCCAGGACAGCAGCGGCAGAGTCGTCGAAGCGTATGTTAGGAAGTGGTCTGCGGGTTCGGTGGGTTGGCAGCCAATCATTTCGTGTCGAGAGTACATCACCGTATATCTTCTTGACATAAAAAGGCTGACGTCTATGAAAACCCTTAGCCTTTGGGGTCAACAGAAGGTTTTCTTTATTTGCCTTAGCCTGTCGCTTTTGCCTTGGCGTGGAAACGGCTGCCGCCTTTAGCTTTTTCTGCTTGACAGGCACGGCAGAGGCGAGTGGGTTCCTGCATCCGTAGAATCGGGGTTGCTCCATGGAAGCAGGTGGCACAATGCAGTATCTGGACAAGGGCAAGATCAGAAAAAGATCATCGAGTGGTGGGCTATGCAAAGTCTGTAACCTATTATGCATGGCAGCGAGGTACAGGTGTTGAAAGTGGGCATACTTTAATGTGAGTAATTACCGTATAAATACACCATCCATTTTGTGGATTCACTGCACATTGAATGCACATTGACTAAACATCGAATATACATTCTTGTGTTTGTATTTCTTTCTACTCGCAGCAATGCCTGTTAAAAAGATTTCCAAGGAGCTCAGCATGCGAATGAAGGACATGTACACGAGCGGACACCGAATTGCTGCTATCCAACGCTGGTTAGCTACTTCTGGCATCGTTGTGCCAGCAACCACCGTGAGCTATCATGCACACGGAAAAACAGAGACCGCAAAATGGCACCAAGGGTAACTAACGCGTAAGTATATTTATACAACTTTAAAATAAAATAAATTTTAATTTAAATCTAATAATTTTGTTATTTCTGTTGATTTATATTACAACAGTATATATATTTTTTGTATATATTATATTTATATTACAACATTATATATATTTTTTATACTTATATTTATATCAGTACAATATATATATTTTGTATATTTATATTACAACAGTATATATATTTTGTATATATATATTACAATAGTATATATATTTTGTATATTTATATTTATATCAGTACAGTATATATATTTTGTATATTTATATTACAACAGTATATATATTTTGTATATATATAGTACAACAATATATATATTTTGTATATTTATATATAAATTTTATATTGCTGCATATTAATAAAACAATATATTTTCTTTACATTGTAGGGACGCAACTCTTCTGGTGGACAAAATAAGTGAGGAGAATGATGAGAAGAGTGTATTAAGGGTCAAAAACACTCTGCAGGAAAAGCACAATTTGACTGTATCCGAGAGCAGCATAAAGAAGATGAGACGCAGCATTGGTTGGAAATATGGACGTGTGAGGTTAGTACTGGACAGTACAGGAGGTAAAAGTGTTGTTTAGGAAACTGTACTGTACCGCTAAAATTATTTATTCCTTGTCATTACAGAGCGTACCCCATGATACGGGAAGCAAACAAAATCAAAAGAGTGGTCCAGGCCCAGGCATGGATTGACAGTGGGGAGACTTTCCAGGATTGCATCTTCACTAATGAGTCTACTGTGTCGCTGGAGAGATTTGCAAGCTTTGCATTCCACAAAAAAGGCTGCATATCTTTGAAGCCGCGGCCAAAACACCCCGTGAAGCTGCATGTGTGGTGTGCCATCTCTAGGCGTGGACCAGGATGCATTGTCATCTTTGAAGGTAAAATATATCAAATATAATGTAGCCTTATGAACTGTAATTTACTAGTGTAGCCTTACTGTATGCACTGTACTGTACTATTGTGCAGTTTTTTGAGCACTTTTCTTTTCTTGCTATAGGAATAATGAATAAAGCTTTCTTCTAAGACAACATTGTCCCTGAGATAGTGCAATATATCACACGCGAGTTCCCCAATGGTCACCGCTTCTACCAGGACAAAGAACTGAAACACACCGCGTCAACAGCGCATATCCTTGAGCGCGGTATCAACTGGGTGAAGACGCCAGCGGAGTAAGTGCAGTAGACCGTGTCTCATTTTTTCCCCCACTGTTTTTACTGTGTACTGTATCTCTTAAAATAATTGTCCTTTTTTTCCAATGACAGATCAACAGACTTCAATCCGATCTAAATGGTCTGGCATCAGCTGAAGGACCATATCCGGAAAGTGGCAAAACCCTCCAAAAAGGACGAGTTGTTGAAAGGCCTAATGAGTTTTTGGAACAATGTACTCACCGAGGAACGCTGCAATAAATATATAGACCATATTGCCACTGTGTTGCCCATTGTCATCGCGCGTAATGGGCAAGCATCAGGAAAGTAGTACTGTGCTATAGTATTGTAAGTACAGTATGATACAGGTAAGTATGGCACAGATTTTTTCTTTCCCAATAGTCAGAGTATACAGTAGTTACAGTTTTTTCTTAACAGAGAAAGCAGCACCAGTCATCAGGTTACAGTACATAGTATTTAACAGTAGTCAGAGTATACAGTAGTTCCAGTATAGACTAGTTTGACAGTACTACAGTAACTGCCTACTAACTGCTCAATTTTTTTCTTTCCAGAGAAAGTAGCACCAGCCATCTCCAGTAGTACGACACATCACACAATGCCATAATACAGTACGCACATACTGTAACTTCACAAATTTTTTGATTTCTTGTCGTTTCAGGAAAAAAGGGTGGCCTGGGGGGAGGTGGGGTTGTGTGTCCACTCTTATCTGTTTTGTACAGTAAAATGTACAGTATATAAACTGCAGTATTGATGTACACAAAACCTCTCCTCTCTCAATGAACTACTGTACTGTACACGGAATGAGGAACAAGATAAAGGCGGAAAAAATAATATTACTATGTATACTGTGTATATATATATATATATATATATATATATATATATATATATATATATATATATATATATATATATATATATAAGCAACTGTAAATATTCCTGTATATTCATTTGCATGTCTTAGACAGGTCTGCAACCCTGTCTTTCACCATTATCACCCAGCAAACAGCACTTCCACTGCAGCAAGGGATTCTGGGAAATGACATGCAAATGAGCACACAGTGCCACTTTTTATCTCATGCTCACATTACATGAGCAACCCTTAGTCCATGAATGCTGCTTTAAACACAGCTTTTAAGCAAGGACTTGGGAGATGCAAAGTCAGTTAACCCACTCACAGACATGTTTCAACCTTGATGGGTCTCATCAGTGTGAGGTTGGCTTACTGACATTTGCTCAAATGAGATAAGAGTAGGTAATCACCATGACTATTAAGGTTATGGTGGGTAAAAAAAGTGACTAAAACCCTCCACAGTAAAGCATAAAGCAACTGTAAATATTCCTGTATATTCATTTGCATGTCCCAAGTCCTTGCTTAAAAGCTGTGTTTAAAGCAGCATGCATTGACTAAGGGTTGCTCATGTAATGTGAGCATGAGATAAAAAGTGGCACTGTGTGCTCATTTGCATGTCATTTCCCAGAATCCCTTGCTGAAGTGGAAGTGCTGTTTGCTGGGTGATAATGGTGAAAGACAGGGTTGCAGACCTGTCTAAGACATGCAAATGAATATACAGGAATATTTACAGTTGCTTTATGCTTTACTGTGGAGGGTTATATATATATATATATATATATATATATATATATATATATATATATATATATATATATATTATACATTACAGTATATATATTATTAAATAATATTCTTATAAATGTGCATAATTCATGTTTCTCCATGTGTTACAAATGTTTTGGAAATGTTTATCCAATTTCAATCTGCCAGAAGAACTTAATAAAGACTGCATTATGTACAGTACCGACACACTTTATTCGAGTGTGGCCGGTACCGCAAGCCGGGAGATTTCCCGGCTTGCTAGTGGCCGCCCCTCGGCGTGCCGCGCGTCATAGACGCGCGGTCACGCGTCTTCGGGAGCGTGCGCCCCCTGCACGCGCGTCCAGGGGCTCCCCGAGGGAGCCCTGGTGTCCCGCGATTGCGGGACAGCGGCAGGGGGTTCCGGGGGACCCGGCGGACCCGGCAGCGGTAGGGAGATCGCCCCGATCGGAGGGCGCTCTTCCGCTGCTTCGGCGCGCCCGTCACTCTCGGGCGCGCGCCAGGCTACTGCTGCGGCCAAGAACGGGCAAATGCTCGAATAAACTTGGCCGCAGCAGTATTATTCATGATTATTTTTATATTTGTATTTTTTTGTTCCTGATTAAATAAAATAAATATTTATTCACATTCCTGGTAATCATAATCATTGACAATAACCACACCCCCTCCCCCCCGCAAACCCCTACAGTATAAGAATGAATGACAAAACAACATGAATCAGTTAATGTTTTTTTTTACACTCTATTCTCACAATGCTGTACACATCAGATTTACATTTCAAATTCGAGAAGGGATTTTCCAAAGTGTTGGGTGAGTCATGTGCAGCAATCAGCTAGCTCCCATCTCAAAGAGGCTTACAGTACACGCAGGCGCAGTTAGGCGATTGACGCTCGGTTAGGGATGGATTAAAAACACAATGGCTAACTTCAGAAAATGAATGATTCTGTGGAGGTGTCTGTCGAATGACTCTGTGGAGAGGGGGGGTTGGGTGACTCATGTGCATTAAGCAGCTATCTCCCATCTCAAAGAGGCTTAGAGTACACGCAGGCGCAGTGAGGTGATTGACGCTCGGCTAGGGACGGATTAAAAAAAACAATGACTAACTTCAGAAAATGAATGACTCTGTGGAGGTGTCTGTCGAAAAGAGTTTGTGTGTGCGTGGGGGAGGGATGAAGGAATAGTTGTGCTGCAGTTCAAAGAAATTACATACTGTAGAGTAGAGTGCAGTCATTTCAAAAGGCAGTTCATCATAATAATTTGATCAATAAACCCCCAAATGCAACCCCCAAATACAGTACATAAAAGCAAGTCACTTTATCTCCCTGTGCCTCAGGCACCAAAAACATACAGTAGATTGTGAGCTCCACCGGACAGGGAGGGACCTGTGCCTGCAAAATGTCTCTGCAAAGTGCTATGTATACTGTAACTACAGCGCTATACAAAAACATGCTATTATTATTATTATTATTATTATAATATAAAGGTGATGCTCTGTGCAAATCAAATTCAAGAAGGGATTTTCCAAAATGTTGCCGTAAACAAAGCCTCAAAGCTCCCGTCTCAAAGAGAATTACACGCAGGCGCAGTGAGGCTTTGTACTGTAGCTAGGCTATGGACGGATTAAGAACACAATGGCAAGATTCAGAAAATTAACGACTCTGTGGAGAGGGGGGGTTGAGTGACTCATGCACATTAAGCATCTATCTCCCATCTCAAAGAGGCTTAGAGTACACGCAGGCGCAGTGAGGCGATTGACGCTCGGCTAGGGACGGATTAAAAACACAATGACTAACTTCAGAAAATGAATGACTCTGTGCAGGTGTCTGTCGAATGACTCTGTGGAGAGGGTGGGGGTTGGGTGACTCATGCGCAGTAATCAGCTAAGCTTCCATCTGAACAAGGATTACACGCAGGCACTGTGAGGCTTTCAAGCTCGGCTATGGACGGATTCAAAACACAATGGCAAGATTCCAAAAATTAAAGACAGGCGCATGAAGTTCAAAGCTAAAGACATAATTTAATTTCAAAAGGCAGTTCATCATAATAATACACCCCCAAATACAGTACGTAAAAAGCACACAAATCAACCATGAGCAGTCAAACGCACAGGGTCGCAGACAAAAGCTACTGTACAGCACAGATTGAATATCATAATACAGTAAGATGGTTTTTGCAGGCTTGTGGAGAAAATAAAAAAATTACAACAAACTATTTTTTTTCACACACTCTAGCAAGCAGTGGTGGGCGAAGTTACAGGTGTATGCGCAGTAAATTCCTGCTGTCAAGCAGGAATGTGATTGAAACCAGACACACGTTCAAAGGAATGGTGTGGGAGAGATGTACTGCATTGCACAGAAGATAAGAAGTTGAAATACCCTGCAGTGCAGTTAATTATCCCGAGCGTGGGGGGAGCGCTGTATATGCCGAAATGTGACACTGTTACAGTACAGTACACGCCTATGCGTTTCAACAATTTTCAAATGAGACATACTGTACTGTACTGCAGAACAGCACTGCAAATGCATGTATACTTTAAATATGCAAATTTACAATTACTGCATGCGCACACACAAACTATGTACTGACGTAGGTTGAACCGCGAAGATATTAGACTTCCAAGACAACAGCTCGCAAACATCCCCCTGAGTTTTTACACAGCATTGCAGTATTGCAGACAGCAAGAATAAAATGCTAATATCACAAGCGCGAAAATAACGCAGTTCACTCCGGGCGAAGACGACACAAAACTGCACATAACCGGGATAATCTGAAAATCGCGGATCTAGCCGTTTTAGACTATAGGCGGACGCCACTGTAGCAGCAGCTGAGTGCCTTGAGACCAAAATGCCTCAATCATTTAAGTCTATAAAACATAGAAATCTGAAAGGGAAAATCAATTCTCAGCTCAATAAAGACATATTCCACTGATTACACATTCACACTAGCACTAAGTTTGTATTCTAGGAGCAAATGAGTTTCTTCAGAAATATCCTTCCTTCAGAAATGTGATATCCTTCACATATACTGTAGTATTTCATATATTTTTTTACCAACGTCTACATTTACTTGATAAAATATTACTCATTCTAAACTAATTTGAGCAGCTTCTCTTATACCACATAATATTTTTTAACCCTCTAAAAGTTAGTTTCCTTGTAATGTGTCAATTCCCTTTTTGCTGATACAGCACTGAATTTCTTCTCTAGGCATTCCTAGGACGGCAAAAGGCATAGTATGCAATGAATAGAGAGGTTTATTAATTAATGTCCATTGTGGGGCATCACACCAAATCTGGCATTAACTGCCATTACTATTGACCCGGATAAGGTGAACTACCATGCAACAGTTGGTTAAAAAAAAAAAAAAAAGTGCCACGCAAAACCCTCGAAAACAAAACAAATTCTCTCAGCATGGGATAAAATGTTGTGAACATCACATTTCACACTTAGGGGCCTATGCAGTAAACTGCGAGAATTGCCATTCGCCAGACTTAGGATTCCCCTTGCAGTATGCAGGAAGGTGTGCATATCTGTGAGAGGAATCCGGAAGAGAGATGGCGAGCCCTGGCGAGAAGGGCTCCGCTGGCGAGATCTGTCAGCAGAGAGCGAGATCCGCCTCTCTCTGCACAAATCTCGCCGGCAATTCAAAAATCTTTATATAACAATTGGATTAATATTGTATATGTGCAGGGGGTCTCCGGAGATGATCCGCGTTGGTTTTATGTCCGGGGACCCCGTGCTTCACGAGATACAGGCTCTGTTATGAGGTGCCGGTATCTCCTATGCATGGAGATAGCCCGATCACGTGACGCGGACATTTCCATTCATAGGAGATACCGGCACCCCATAAGGGGGCCTATATCTTGGGAAGCAGGGGGTTCCCGGACATAAAACCAACACGGTTCATGTATGGAGACCCTATGCACATGTACACTATGAATACAAATACTGTAATGCTGCTTCATTACCTTAGCGGCTATCCGTTAAGGCAATGAAGGGGTTAAGTCACAGTAGAATGTTTATTGGGGACAATTGCCCCCAATAAACATTGCAATACACATCACAATCAGCCTCTGTGCCCCCAACAACCGCTCAACCCCCCCTTCTATACATAACCCATAGTTATTTTTTTAGGCACAGGAATGGTACTATAGGCTGGCAGTGGCCCTCAGGTGTTCCCGCAGGGGTCCCCGCTTGCCTGCAGTATTAAGTCTGGCCCCCAAAAAATAATTAAAAAACATAAATACTTTAACATAAATACACCCCCCTCCCCTACCCACCCCAGTGAGGCATAGCAACCATCACCCCAACACACCGGGAGGCCTACCCTCCATCCCTTGGGGACAATACCCCTTACCCCCAATACCCACATTCAAAACAATACACACACCCATAATAAACATAAAAATTATTAATAAACTATACATAACCCACCTACACCATATAGCAAATATATTGTGGTGTTACTTAACCTCTTAATAACAATAACGGTTAATAAGCGCTAAAGTTATTAATGGGTTAAGCCACCCTGCACCCAGTCATTTGTAGAGTGGCTTCATCATTCTCTTTATATATATATATATATATATATATATATATATATATATATATATATATATATATATATACATATATCTATATATACATATACATATATATATATATATATATATATATATATATATATATATATATACATATATATATATATATATATATATATATATATATATATATTTTTTTTTTTTTTTAAATATATCTTTATAAATATATTTAAAATATATGCATGCTTAAGCAATCTACAAAGAAATGGGAAAAGATATGCATGAAGCAATTTAAAACATCTGATCTGTAATTGACAACATCACTGCCAAATTAAAAACAAAGCCAAATGAAAATAAAAACACATCTCATAAGAGAATACTGCAAGCACCTATCCAAACTAGTAAAGAGCAAATTGCAATAAAACATACAATTGAACAATGTGTACATGATGCAAATAATATTTCCGTCATGTACACAATAGCAATCAATGGTCCAAAACAAATACACAATTGATAGTAAACATTCAATATAAACAAAGCAAGTAGACAATAATAATTTACCAACACACAATTAATGCCAATCAAAATACATTACAAGCAAATCTAAACCATAAACCCTATTCAAGATTGTTATGCAAACACAAAACCATTGCAAAAAAAAATCTATTTCTAACTAACACGATCATACACAATCTAAATTCACCAAATAAGCCACAATAAACAATTAAGGCAGGGTCCCAACATATACCCATGCAACCATCATCATCTTAAATGACATAACTAATTCTACATTACATTTCACACACACAATAGTAAACAAACAGGGAAAAGACTTGTAGAAGACATGAAAAAATGCAATAAACATTTGCAAGACAACCCTTTAATAAACATGTATGTATATAGCTCCACAGGGATATATATACATACATAGGCATGAAATGGACATTAAAAAACTAAATTTGACATGTTAGAAAAAAACAAAAAAACATATTACAACTTAAATCAAATACATTTCTATAGTATACTTACCATTAGATAACCAATGACCGACTTCCGGGGGAACCGCTATGTCTGCAACAAATCCAAAGACAGGAACCAGGAACCCATAAAATAAAAAAAATCTTTGTAATCCAATGTGGTGTCTTCTTTCTTGTCTTTATACTCCATGCCGTCTGTGGTCTTCTTTTCTGTATCTTCTTCACTTTCCCTACTTTGATTGGCTCTAGTACCATGTGACAGGCTTTCAATGACGTCACATCCGTTCTCCCCAAAGCCTCTGTCACATTGTCAATCAGTAAGAGTAGGGATGTATTTCCCACGCTCTGATTGGCTACTGTACCATGTGAGGCCGGCCATCTTTGTTTTGATGACGTCATCTTAAAGGCAATTGAAGCTCAGCCATTCTGATGACGTCATCATTTTTTTTTTTTTCAAATCACATGTTTTTCACGGCCCAAAGACCTATAAAAGCCTATGTCGTCTAATTTTGAAACCAGACGCCGAGGAGGGAACACCTCCCCTCCTATGAAGAAAAGAAGGGTGTGGCGTTAGAAGATGGAAGAAGACGGAGAAGACCCCAAAGAAGAAAAGAAGACCCCGAGACTGACGTAAAGGATTACAAATAGAAGAAAGTAGACACCATTGTGTATTGTAAGGGTTTATTATTTTATGGTTACCTTTGGATTGGTTCCAGTGCTTTGGGGTCGCCTGGATTTCGGTGAGTGGGCATCTAATGTCAAGTAAACAAAAGAAAAGTTTATTATTTTTACTTTTACAGGTTTGTTTGATTTTTTAGTCATATCTTTATTTTTTTCATTCCCATTTAATGCCCCTGAATGTATCTATGTCCCTATGGATATACATACAATCACAGACACCGAATGTGTGTATTATATGTGATTTTTGGATGTACTGCACCGACACACTTTATTCGAGCAAATACCCAGTATGTACCTGGCAGATACCTGGAATGCGCCGCTCCTCACCTCTGACAAGCCCCGTTGTGTTTGCCTTCCCAGCCTGGGTTCATGCCTGGCTGACGGGCGGCTGATCTGTTAAATGATAATGATTAGGATTTAATAGGCTGCAATGCTTCGCGTGTCTACCAGATGGCATAAATTCATGAATTGTAATGCAGTATATATATATATACTGTGCAGTATTGCAGCCAGCGGGAATAAAATGCTTCAATCCCTGCTTGGAAAATACCTCAATGCACTCGGGCAGAAAACAGTCACAAACCTCAATACACCCGGGTATACCCGAATTCGTGGGACTAGCCGAGCTCGAATAAAGTGTGTCGCCAGTGTAAATGCATTGTTTGTTTGGATTGGATTGATGGTTAGATTGGAATGATGGTGGTTACTTTCAATTAGAATTCTTTTGGCAATGGTTTGGCTTTAGGATTTGAATAGGGAATTGTATAATTGATTTGTATTGTATTGTAATTGGTTTAGGAAATTGATTAATTGATTGATGGTAAATGTATTTATGTTGCTTAGTTTCTATTTGATTTTCATGATGGCATTGGTGGTTAGGGGACATTGTTCATAGTGTATTTTATTTTTACATATATTTTGCATAGTGTTACTGTACATGATGCACATTTTAATTGCATCATGAACACACTCAATGCAATTGTGTGACATTTCATATACATTTGTGTAGCTGCTAGTTTGTTGGTTTATTTTTACAAGTGCTGCTGGATTAATTGTAACATGCAATGTGGTGATTTTAAGATTAAGAATTCATGTTTTGATTTATGCATGTTTTATGTGTTTCATAATGGCCAAATAATCTATTATCCATATCTGGATAATAGTGATTTTGCACATTATTGTACTGTATGTGTTGGGGGGGGGGGGGGGGAATTAAAGTATTTAATGTATAGGTCAGGTTTATTTTTTTTTACATACAGGGTTGATTCCTTTTGGTCTGCGGGAGACCTCTGGAGACCGCCTGAGGTCTCCTCGGGCTTTCCACGGGTAGCAGGCTGGAGGTGTCCATGGGGGATACCTGCGGGGAAGAACCGGTGGCCCTACCTGGGAGCACCGCGGACCTGTAGGGACCACCCATGTGCCCACAGACCCCCGTGGGAACACCCGAGGCCCCTCTGACACCTGTGGGTCTGACCCGGGGCCCTCCAGACAGCCGCGTGCCTAATCGTGGAGACCCCATTGTGGCCCGCAGTGACCCGCAGAGACCACCTGATGGACCAAGGCGCCTGGCGGGGACAACCCATAGGCCTCCAGACCCTGTTTGAAACCAGGTACTGGGCTACTGTAGGTCTGTGAGGTGACCCGTCAGGCCCACCGGGGACTCCCGTGGGCCTGGGGTATTAACCCTGTATGTAAAATAATAAATCATGTATTTATGGGGGGGCACAGGGGGTGGGTTATGTATAGAATAAATATATGATGTTTATTGTGGGGCTATGTATTGTTTTTCTTGTGGGTACTGGGGGTGGGGGAAGGGGGTATTGTCCCTAAGGGTATGTGGGTAGGCCTCCCGCCTTGGTTAGTGGGTTAGTGGGTTAGTGGGTGAGGGTGGTTATGCCTCATGGGATGGGTAGTGGGGGAGGGTATTTACTGTAGGCCTCCCGCATGGGTTAGTGGGTGAGGGTGGGTTAACCCCTTAATGACTATAGCGGTTAATGACCGCTATGGTGATTAAGGGGTTAGGGGCTATTTTTATTCTTGTGTATAGTTTGCAGCACTGGAGGGACACGGGCAGGATGAAGATGAGGATGAAGATGGCCTTCATCGTGGGTGCCTGTAAAAGGTAAGTGTAATATATATTTACTGAAAGTTATACTGTATGTATTTAAAATCGGCAAATGCATTATTATCCATATGTGGATAATAGTAATTTTGCCCTTTACTGTATTGTATGTGTTAGGGGGTTGTATTTAATTATAAATATTGTTCATTATTTTTGGTGGGACAAAGTGATGGTGAAAACAGGCGCTAATAGAATACTAGTGTTCACTAATAATAAAATGAATATATAATACACATATAATAGTGTTAAATTTAAAGTGACTAAAAATAGTGCAACTGTGAAAAAATATATATATAAAAAGTGGCTCCCCCTGAGCCAAGCTTTAAATACAAGTTTCACCATTGTACTTTATTGTCTGCACTTAGTGTGTTTGTCTTGTTGTTTTTTTCCCACATGCTCCCCCTGGGTTGAGAGAAAGTGTATTATTTTTGGTGGCGCAACATTGGTACCGCAGGCCCGCGGGTACCCAGGGACTCCTGCGGGGACCCTGGGACAGCCGCAGGGACCCCCACACTCCCACTGGGACCTCCGCTTGGTGAGTCAGGGACCCCCGGATCCCCGCGGGGTCAGCCGGGGACACCCACGCAACCCTTGGCCTCCCTCAGTGATCCCCCGCGGGGTCAGCCGGGGACACCCGCCGGCTTGTTGTATGGGTTTTGCGCATGCAAAAATGTAAAGCAAGACATTTTTCTAAGTCCAGCTTTATTTGCGGCTACCTTGAGTTGACGTGTTTTCTTGAACGCAACTTTCGCGTACGCTAAGGTTGCGTAGCTTAGTGCATCCCGCTTAAGGGCAGAATTTCATGCAAACAGGGTAACGAACGAGCAAAGTTGGACTTAGAAACATTTCCAGAAAAAGTAACTTTTAGAACGCAAAGTGCCTCTTTGCGTGGCTTAGTGAATCGTGTTCAGCGCAACATCACGTTCTAAGAGCACTTTGCGTTCTAAAAATGACTTATCGGAACTTAGTGCATGACCCCCTAGGTTTTTTCTCTTATTTTCCCTTTTCATGTCCTGATGTCCATCTGACTGCCATTTGGAGGCTCCTACCACCTTGGATGTTTATGTCAGGACATTACCATACGGCTTGATTATTGATATCTACTGAATTCATTATTGCCTTGGACTCTATAAATAAGTTCTGGACTTTAATATTTCTGGAGGTGCCAGATAGTGACTTGTTTTCTTCATGTTTTCTGATGTTGATCAATCAGTGGACCTCCCCATGCGGCCTCAGACCAACGTTACATTAATTCACAGATCATTATTTAGAACCCATTTTTAAATAATATTGCTCACTTTATGACTAATTAGTTATCATTACATTTGAATTGTTTCCTTTTGTTAAGCACATTTATATTATTTAAGCAATAGTGCTTTACTCTTTATTTGCTTACATTTTATGGAGTGGCACCCAACACTGTATTCCATTTTCAAAGTGTGGTTTCACTGATGCTTTATACAGGGCATAATTATGCTTACCTCCATTCCATCCATACCCTGTTTAATTCAAGATACCATCTTATTTTCCATTGCAACTTTTGTCTGATATTGTGCACTATTGCTAAGCCTGCTGTCCTAAATCCTTCTCTATCAAGCATTCTCATAATGTATCCCCATTTCCCTTGTAGATTTATTCTTATTTCCCAAAAGCATATCTTTACATTTATCTGTATTAAACCTCATCTGCCATTTACCTGCCCAAGTTTCAAGTCTATCCAAGTCCTTCTTTAGCAAAATTACATCATGCTCTGATTCTACTACCTTACACAATCTAGTGTCATCAGCAAAGATGGAGACTTTGCTCTCTATGCCAACACTGTCCCAGTACTGATCCATCTGGCAATTCACATAAAACTTTAGCCCAATCTGAAAATGTTCCCTTTGTGACAACTCTGTTATCAATCTTTACATCTGTTTTCAAACCAGGTGTAAATATTTTTACAGAGACCAATTTACTTTATTTTGTACACTAACCACTAGTGATGTTATCAAAAGTCTTTGCAGATCAATCTAAGTAGATCAATGAAATTACCCTAATCTAAATTCCTACTTACCTCCACAAATAAAATAATAAGGTTAGTTTAGCATAACCTTCATATATCCATACTAACTATTATTAATAATTTTATTATCTATTAGGTATTTCTGAATATTATTCCATACTAAGGGCCCTATTCACTAAACTTCGATAAGTGCCTTAAAGCTTGTTAAGTGCACTATCAAGGTGATTGCATGTGTAGCTATTCGCAAAGCTTCAATAACATGGCAAAATCACTTGAAAACGTTTTTTACCAAGCGTTAGCACTCTTGCTATTAGAAGCCATACGGTACCTCAAATTGGCATGTTTTCCCAGCAACTGCTTTTTACAAAGCTCCGATATGCAAATCGTGGGTTAAACATTCACATTCCTAAAGGGTGGCAAGATCGGAATCACGATTTGCACTTGACAGACTTCATTTTATTTTGACTAAATAGGATTGAATCCGGGGGTCTCCGGAGCTGACCCGCATTCATTTCAGCACTGGTGGCCCGCTGCTTTAATACTAGGTAATAAATATGTAAATATAGACTCGCTTCATTACCTTAGTGGCTAGCCGCTATGATAATGAAGGTGGTAAATAGCAGGAAGTGATTTGTTGATAGTACAGAGGGTGGCTGAAGCTTGTAATTGCCATAGGGTGGGTGGTTAGGCCTCCTAGGAGGGTTGCAGGAGACGTTAACCCCTACATTAACTTAGCGGTTACAACTGCTAAGGTAATGAAGGGGTTAACCCCTCCAACGTGCCTTAACCACCCACCCCAAAACAACTACCCCATTCACCCACCCCCCTCTACCACCAACACCACCACACAGGAATGGTAAAAGTGCTATTAGACAAACATGGCTCATAGCGCTTTTGCCCATTCAAATATACAATACAGTGCAATAAATAAAATACTATGGAAATTAAAATACTATAAAAAAATACACTAGCTATTTTATCTAATGATTGCTACGGTAGTTACCTATGCTCTCAATGGGGGAAAAGATAGCCACATTGGCAACCAATGGGCAACATACTAACACCCCTCTATACCCAAATTCTCCACCCCTCTCCCCCCCCCCATCATCACACAGACAGCTAAGGTCAGCTGCATTCCCCTATATTCCTGGATCCCGGCACTGCTCAACGACTATCTGATCTCCGCTACCCTTGACCACAGCAAGTACCATGACCATTTTGTCTTCTCCTACCCTGACCCGGCTACACGAACTTCACCCTGCACTCCAGACTTGGTTGCTCGGTTGCAGGTCGGTAGTTACTAACATCTCAGCGCCTCGGTCCTGTCCTGTTTGTGGTGAGCACCCAGTACAAGCATTGAGCGGGGGCCCTCGGGTGTTACCCGCAGGCCTACAGTACCAATTATGTGCCCCCCCAAATTAATGTCTAAACACATACATACTTATAAAGAAATACCCCCCCCCCCTTAACACATACAGTATAGTAATGGCCACAATTACTATTATCCACGAAGGGATAATAGTGAATGTGCCCATTTTAAATACATAAACACCAATCAATATATTAAATACATATAGTACTCACCGCACATCTCCGGCTGCCATGATGAAGGCCATCCTCCTCTTCATCCTTCCCATGGCCCCCTCCGCTGCGGCTCTTATTAGTGAAGCCTGCATACTACGGGGTGATGGGAGTAAACGGAGTAGCCGCGCTGGAGTATACTGGGGACACAGTCTTCCCACCATAACATACAAGGTCAGCTGTATATCTTTCCATCTATAAGAACTCTGGGCAGTTTTTCAAGTGATTATAGACTGCTCATGCACCACACAACACTGGGCTACTGGATTTATTGGATTGTAGAGTGGGCTTTAAGGACTGTTCAATATTACTCTTTATCCCAGTTGGGATTAATTGAAATATTCATAGGAACCACACATACGCTGTTCGCTATAGAGCACCCATTTGGGATTCATTTCCCCCACCTCTTTTATGAGATTGCTCAGCCAGGTTCAAGAAAGGGTAAGCAAATGTATCATGTGAACCTCCTGAAGCCCTACAATAATAAGAAGTCTTTGTTCACTCATCCAGTTGATGAGTACAATTGTGGGTCACCAGCTTCTAATAGAAGGAGAGACAATCATAGATTAGATCCCAATGGGAAAACAGTTAACCCCCGAACAAAGACAGGAGCTAGCAAAGCTTGCTGTCCAGTTTAAGGATATTTTTTTTCAGAAAAACCATTGAAAACCCATCCGATTCCCATAAAATCATAACTGAGCCTGGGGTGAAAGTTTGGTCTCAATGGTATTTAGGGCCTCATGCAGTAAGCCCCGATAAGGCTTTTTCGGAATTTTTTCGCCATTTTTTGCCCTCCAGATTCAGTAAGCGCCGATAAGTGGGAGTTATCGGCAACTTTTCCTCCCGATAAAAAATTATCGGGAGCCGGTTGCCGATAAGCCACTTATCAGCACTTTTTGAACCCGGCTGAATTCAGGTAGCCCCGATCAGCTTTTTGGTGCTGATCGGCACTCCAGACTGGAGAGTTTATCGGGAATCCAGCCCGCCAACTAAAGTTGGCAAGTTGGTGGAGGAGAAGCATCGGTAAGGGCGACACTTAGAAAAAATCAGCCCTTTTTCCTGTCTGTGATTGATGCCGGGGGTCTCCGGAGCTGATACCAGCACCGGAGCCCCCCGGCATGCATCCGAGGCAGGAAAATGCCAGCTTTATTGTGGCTAGCGGGGGTGGGTGAAGGGGGTATTTGGCCTTGGGTGTGAGTTTAGGACTTGCGGGGGGGTTGCGGGTGCACTTAAATCCTTCACGACCGTAGCAGTTAATACCGCTACAGTCATGAAGGGGTTAAGCCCTCCCGCTACCCCCCGCAAGGCCAAAACAAACACCGTTGGGGCTAATAACCTCTTCACCCACCCCCGCTAGCCACAATAAAAAATAATCACACACAGCAGCCCCACACTAAATAAATAAGTAAATATATCTAAATAAATAAATAAATATCTCTATATAAATAAATATATATATATATATATATATATAACCCAACAACCCCTAACATACACATATATGCACATCAATGATACTATAGGCCGGCGGGGGACCTCGGGTGTTACCCGCAGGCCTACAGTACCAATTATGTGCCCCCCCAAATTAATGTCTAAACACATACATACTTATAAAGAAATACCCCCCCCCCCCCCTTAACACATACAGTATAGTATGGCCACAATTACTATTATCCACGAAGGGATAATAGTGAATGTGCCCATTTTAAATACATAAAGACCAATCAATATATTAAATAAATATAGTACTCACCACACATCTCCGGCTACCATGATGAAGGCCATCCTCCTCTTCATCCTTCCCATGGCCCCCTCCGCTGCGGCAAAACAGACACAATAATGAAAACATCCAATGTAATGTCCCCTAACCCCTTAATCACCATAGCGGTTATTAACCGCTACAGTCATTAAGGGGTTAACCCACCCTCACCCACCACTCGGGACACCTAAATACCCTCCCACACTAACCCACCACCCCGTGAGGCCTAACCACCCTCAACCACTACCCACAAGGGGGGCCTACCCACATACCATTGGGGAACCCCCCCCCCCCCCAGTACCCACAATAAAAACAATACAGTGACCCACAATAAACATCATAATATTTAATAAATACATTACCCACCCCCTGTGCCCCCCCATAAATACAACATTTATCCTTTTACAAACAGGGTTCATAACGCAGCCCCACGCGAGTCCCCGGTGGGCTGGCGGGGCACCTGACAGACCTACAGGGTACCAGCAGCCCTTTTCAAACAGGTTCTGGAGGCCTGCTGGTGGGTCCCGCCAGCACCATGGCCCCCAGGAGGTCTCCTTGGGTCACTGTGGGCCACAATTGGGTCCCCACGGTAGGCCCAAGGATGTCTGGGAGCCCTTGGTCAGACCCACAGGTGTCTGCGGGGCCTCGGGTGGTTCCCACGGGGGTCTGGGGAACTCACAGGTGCTCACTACGGGTCCGCGGTGCCCCCACAGAAGTGGGACCACACATCTTCATCCCTGCACCTACGGGTCGGCGGTGCCCCCACAGAAGTGGGACCACACAGCTTCATCCCCCCAGACTACGGGTCCGCGGTGCCCCCACAGATGTGAGGCCACCGCTTCATCCCCACATGTGTCACCCGTGTAACCACCAGCCTGGTACCCATGAGATACCCGAGGAGACCCGCAGGTGGTCTCCAGAGGTTCCACGCAGAACCACGGAACAAACCCTGAATGTAAAAAAAATAAACCTGGCCTATACATTCAATACATACACCACCCCCCCCCAACACCTACAGTACAATAATGTGCAAAATAACTATTCATCCAGATAGGGATAATAGATTATTTGCCCATTATTAAAAACATTAACTAGCATATTCAAATAAATAAAGTACTACTGACCTCATCAATAAGAAGTCTCCGTCGCCAGCAACATCCTTGTCTTGCCCACAAAATACATAGCCAAAACAAAGCCAATACATTGTAATTGCATTCAGATATCAATTAACCCCTTAACCACCTTATCGGATAATAACCGTAAAGGTAATTAAGGGGTTAAGTCACACTGGCCCGATACCCACCCTTCACCCATGAATTTGTACAGTGGCTTCATCATGCAAATATATATATATATATATATATATACACACACACACACACACACACACACACACACACACACACACACACACACACACACACACACACACACACACACACACACACACACACACACACACACACACACACACATGATGAACCAATATACAAATAAATGTAGAAGGGTTTTCAAAACCATACTGTACTACAAATAACAACTCTCCATAAAGACACACTACAATAAAATTAATGTCCTTTCATAATCCTAACTGATCTTACAATCACAATCATCAAATGCCAATCAAATACATCTAATGCCAATCAACACATTGCATTTACATAGTATATATGATGCATCCAATCTATGCAGCATATACATTCTGCAAATGAATGTTAACAATAACATTGCAAGCAAAATACAAATGCCTCCAAACAAGTAAACTATTTTATCCAATCCAGTAAACATAAATCAATTACCATTCATTAATGACATCCCTAAACAATTTACTGTACATTCCATCCCTAACAATTAAACAATTAACAATTTCAAGCCTTTAACATAACAATTTAGCCTGTGAAAAAATATATGTATCAACAAGAATACAAAATACAAAACGAAGCCATACCCTGACCTCAAGAGCACAATACAATATCAACAATTACATCTATCTAATTGTAAAATACTTTAAACAAACAATAAAGCATATTTAAAACCAGAGACATACTGCTGCGGCCAAGTTTATTCGAGCATTTGCCCGTTCTTGGCCGCAGCAGTAGCCTGGCGCGCGCCCGAGAGTGACGGGCGCGCGCCGAAGCAGCGGAAGAGCGCCCTCCGATCGGGGCGCTCTCCCTACCGCTGCCGGGTCCGCCGGGTCCCCCGGAACCCCCTGCCGCTGTCCCGCGATCGCGGGACACCAGGGCTCCCTCGGGGAGCCCCTGGACGCGCGTGCAGGGGGCGCACGCTCCCGAAGACGCGTGACTGCGCGTCTATGACGCGCGGCACGCAGAGGGGCGGCCACTAGCAAGCCGGGAAATCTCCCGGCTTGTGGTACCAGCCACACTTTAATAAAGTGTGTCGGTAGTGTAACATAAAACACAGACAAAGCTCAGTGCACATCCAGAAAAACTTATATACGGTACAGTGCCTAAATATACATGTATAAATAACTAATAAATAAAATGGTCTTTTAGTTTAACATTTTGGCCAAATTGTTGTAAGCCCTTGAGCCAAACTTCACGGCAGACCACGTTTCAAGGGTCCCTACACTAATATAAATTCTTAATGACATGTGCATTGCCAGGAAGAATGATTTATAATAAATCTGTCAATATAAGTTGCAAAAGTTCTAAGTCTGATTGAAGCTTTTATTAACCTGTACATTACCAGGAAAAGCACTCTGTAATAGATTTGTCACAATCACACTGCATGCAGGCAAGTTCCCCTGATAGTTGGAGATGCCATGGAGTGAGCTTCTAACCATATATTGCCATGCTCCGTAGCACTCCTCTGTGAAACTTATATGCTTATATATATGTTGTGGGTATTTTGGGGGTTCAATTTGAGCTTGTAGGTGTTCTGTATGTTTTATAATTCTTGTGCAGCCAGTCTTGGCTGTTTTGGAGGGTGGCAACCTCCTATCCAATTGAAGCTCACTCCCTCCCACATTTAAATGGTTAGAAGCTCACTCCATGGCATCTCCAACTATCAGGGGAACTTGCTTGCATGCAGTGTGATTGTGACAAATCTATTACAGAGTGCTTTTCCTGGTAATGTACAGGTTAATAAAAGCTTCAATCAGACTTAGAACTTTTGCAACTTATATTGACAGATTTATTATAAATCATTCTTCCTGGCAATGCACAGGTTATTAAGAATTTATATTAGTGTAAGGACCCTTGAAACGTGGTCTGCCGTGAAGTTTGGCTCAAGGGCTTACAACAATTTGGCCAAAATGTTAAACTAAAAGACCATTTTATTTATTAGTTATTTATACATGTATATTTAGGCACTGTACCGTATATAAGTTTATCTGGATGTGCACTGAGCTTTGTCTGTGTTTTATGTTATGTCTCTGGTTTTAAATATATATTGCCATGCTCCGTAGCACTCCTCTGTGAAACTTATATGCTTATATATATGTTGTGGGTATTTTGGGGGTTCAATTTGAGTTTGTAGGTGTTCTGTACGTTTCACAATAAAGCATAGCAGCATAGACAAATTATTTAAAAACACATCAAATCAAGCTTTTAAAACAACATCATTTCTTACCCTGTATGTATATATCTCTCTAGACATACATACATACATACATACATACATACATACATACATACATACATACATACATACAGTGGCAAGAAATTATATACCACCAAAAAAAAAACACATGTTAAAAAAGCTTTCAAAAAAATTAACAAGTTAAATAAAATACATTTCTTTAGTTCACTTACCATTACTTGGCCCCACCGACTCCCGTTGCGCACCTTACTCACGTACAAAACCTCCAGGCACAGGAACCCTTAAAATAAAAAACCATGAAAAAATAAACATTACACTAAAAATCCAAATCAATCCACGGGTCTTCTAATTGTAATCCATCTTCATCTGTATTCTTCTTTCTTCTATCTTCTTCCGGGGTCTTCTTCCCATCTTCGGCCACGCCCTGTCCTTCTTCTTCTGTAGGAGGTCCTTCCTCCTCGGCGTCTGGCTTCAAAATGAGACGACATAGGCTTTTAAAGGCCTATGACGTCACATTTTCGTCATGGTTCCCACGGTCCTGATTGGGCCGTGAAAACAATGTGTTTTGGCCGATAAAAAAAAAAAATGATGCCGTCACTTAAAGGCAATGAAAGCACAGCCAATCAGAATGGCTTTGCTTCAATTGCCTTTAAGATGACGTCATGAAAAGAAACATGGCCGTCCCCACATGGTACGGTAGCCAATCAGAGCGTGGGAACTCCATCCCTACTCTGATTGGTTCTAGTATACCATGTGACAGAGGCTTGGGGGAGAACGGATGTGACGTCACAGAAAGGTCTGTTTCCTAGTTATTCTTTGGACTGTGGAACTTTGCCTGAGAAAAGCTATATTCTGTATTGGTGTACTTTATCTAAGAAAAGGCCATGTTTTTTGTTGCTTAACTTTGGCTAAATAAAAGCCTAACTTTATTTCTCCAAACCATAAGTCCCCTGTCATTACCTCTGCTGATGTTTCCAACAACACTTTTAATTATTATTTTTTTTAAATTGAGGTTTTAATTATGAGACACGTTTAGGATTAAGTTGCCTTATATTTCCATTATACTGTAATTTTGTAATTTTTGTAATACTTTGCTTTCTTTTTCTACAATTAAATGTTCCCTACAATTTGGCACAGAAACAGCTTCACCAGTTTGGAGATAATCCAGATAGCCTCTGTTTGCTGGCAATCACTAGGCTACAATCAGGAGCTGGGAACATGTATCTGCCAACAGTAATTTAGCTGCAAATCAACTACGAAAAAATACAGAATCCTAATTATAAGGGTGTATTTTAAATATAACTGATCATCCATAACAATAACTAGAGTCTATAAAATAGGCTGTAAATCAATCTTGGGTATTGGGATTTTTTAGCACGTTTATCAGTCCAGGGATCCAATAGTGGTTTCCGCTGTATTTCTTAGTCTCCAATCCGCCTTTGAATTTTCATGTACAAATCAGATTTTTGTAAAACCAGTACAGAAAATCCACAGATTGGAGTTTGACAGGTTCGCCCATTTTTAGTATTTTGTTTCTTTTTTTACACTACCATAAATTGAAACGTGTATCTGCAGTCATTAGACTTATTAGACTGAGAGAGGAGAGGTAAATATATATCTATAATAATCTCAGAAAATAAAGAAACTATTTTCTAGCTGCATGACGTTACTATACATTTCTTCTTTACATGTAGCCTAGTAGCCATAATTTGTCTAGATCATAATAGGGTTCTTTCATACATCCTGATAAAATATCTACTATAGGTTCTACTTGGTATAGAGTTTTGATACCTGCAGTTTCAGGGGATCTGTTTAAAACACCTCAAGTTGTGTTAAATTATTTCTCAGTTGTTTAATCAAAAGATGATAGCTCAGTGGAATGCAATCTAGTTGTCAATTTAAATTGCTGAGTTTTAGAAACTTACTGCTTGTGGACAGAAACTGTAGGCAGAAAATACAAAAATAGAACAATATTAGGAATTCTGAAGCACTTTTCAGCAAGCAACTCCAAATATATTTTTGTAGATTTATGTGTAAAGAAAATTATTTTAGCTCTTTTTTATGATACACATAATCGCATATACTGCACCCTCCTGACATTTCTTCAAGGTAGAAATAGAATTGTATCCATAATTACATTTTTAGGGTTTTGCAATATGGTGAGATGCTACTTTCCTAACATCACAATATTCACATTGTTAACTTGAATTTTGGTCAGTCTTCTCCCCCTGTATAATACATTGAAGTATTTTATTACATTCAGCATTGTTAATAAGGGATGGACACATTTTCACGCTTCAAGTCAAAACTTTGCATATTCTATTATTGATTTATATTCAAGCAGTTTGAGAATGTACAGTAACATTAGATTCAAACTCTTATTTGAACATTTGTTTTACAATTGTGTAAATAAATTATTGTGACGGTAGGGGGTAACCAGGCTACATAATAAAGGTTAAGCCCTCTGCTACTCCTGAAACCATGGGGTCCCTGCTAGCTACAGTACATAAGCACCATAAGCCAGAGACCAGGGACCATGGATTATACATATAAGAATAAAGTGACCCCTGCTTTTTCTGTTTCATGTTCCCTTGGCCGTAAACTGTGAGATTTCTTGTGAGTCAGTTTTAGGGGGGATATTTGGTTAGAAGTGCAATTTTTTTGTTTGCAGGTGTTCGGGGGCTGAAGTTCTTGGTTGTCTTTTAATTCTCCCCGGTGAGCAGGCATGATGTGCCGGTATGCAGGGTGAATTACAACGGGGCAACCCAATGTCCCCCAGACTCCTGGATTTCAAGCCCAAATATCCCAAATCCATTTCCCTTACAAGTATAAGGTTCCCCAAAGTATATACTATATTAAAGTGTATGTTATAATGTGTTAGACATTTGTTATAAGACTCTATACAGTCAGATAGGGCATCAGCAAATACACAGGCATGTCTGTATGGAGTCCGTAGTTCAAAGAGGAGATGGGATGTTGAATGGTGTCAGGGTGCTCAACAGAAAGTGAATCCCTGCACTTCTCCCTTTGGGATAGCAATAAATGGGGAATAAATATATACTGTCCCGACTAAGCTCATTCTAAAGCTTGCCGGGAGCTGTCCGGGAGCGTAGCGGGCTAGCCGCAGGTCTGCTCTCCGTTTAAAAATAGAGTTTTACGTGCGGCGGCCGCTTCAATAGATAAGCGCTAATGGTGCTTACTATTGAAAGCGCCCGAGGCGTGGGAAAACCAGCCGGTTTCGGCCGAAGACAGCCCGCACGCCGCCCGCGCTATTTTTAAACTGCGGGGGCAGCCGCATTAGAGTCAGCCCGGCCGCCACTGTATGGTGGAAAAATCTATAAGATAAAGGAGACTTTTGGTTACATCCTTTGATGAAATAATGCCAAGCCTGCTAAGGACGTCAAGGTAAATCTCTATAGCAGGTCCCTATGCTAATTGCATACTAATGTTATGTGAAATAAACCCAGAAGGGGTTAATATATCCAAGCATATGCTTATATAACCTAGTGCAGTTAAACATTAGTAAATACCAGTGAGGATACTTACATGTCTGCAAGTAAAGTGAATAGTGAAAATACAGGGACCATATTGGAAGATTATATACCTTGAAAAAGAAGGGTCTGGCCTCCCAAAAGCTGCACAATAAAGCAGTTGCAGGTGATTTGGCTAAATACATTAATAACACCCTAATAGTGGTGCCCTCTAGGAGCGTGCTACTACAGAAAATGTAAAACAAATATGAAATCACTGCGCTTCTCCATGTAAGGAGCATGAAGCTGGCGAAGGGATTGGCCATACAAATGTGAAAACAGAAAGTGAATCCTTGCACTTCTCTCTTTGAGATAGCAATAAATGGGGAATAAAAATATATGGTTTAAAAATCTATAAGATAAAGGAGACTTTTGGTTACATCTTTTGATCAAATAATGCCAAGCCTGCTAACCACATCAAGGTAAGTCTGTATAGCAGGTCCCTATGCTAAATGCATACTAATGTTATGTGAAATAAACCCAGAAGGGGTTAATATATTCAAGCATAAGGGGTGCTAAGCAGCTGGGGCTTGGCGGAGAACTGGGCCTGGAGAACAGAGACCCCTGTGGGGAGGACCCCCTGGTTTGCCAGACTCAGTGGAGCCTGCCCAGTTAGTGGCAATTGATTGACTGGGAGAAGAGTTTCCCATTGGTCAATTTGTTTGTCCCGCCCACGGGGCAAACCGAGCTGGCTTGGCACGCCTCCTCCTCTGATGTCAGCCCAGAGACGAGCCCCTGTTTCTATTGGCTGGCGGGGAAGAATTCTAACACTCTGATTGGTCACTCCCCTTTCCTCCATGCTGAACAAAGCTCAGCAGAGGGTATGTTAGGAGAAGCCCCGTCAGAGAAGACGACAATTTTGTGGCTAGAGTCGATTAAGCTAGGGTGGGCTTTTCAAAGTTGCTCTGTCCCAAATAACAGAGCAACCGGTTTCGTTATGAAGCTAGGAAAGTCTGCCCTGCAGAGACAACGTCAGATGTGAGGACCAAGTTCTCATCTTTGAACATAGCGGTCGCAATATAGGAGTTCCTGCCGAAAACAGTTCCAGGAAAATCGGGACTATGTCCAGGTCAGGAGTTTCTGTGGAATCTCGGTCCAGGATGTCCGGAACAAGGTTCTAATCAGGGTAAGCCCTTGCAAGTGGGTGCATAGCACCTAAGAAAGGCTAGACCTCATACTCCAGGCGCAAGTAAGTGTGTATATTTCTGTATTTTGTATTTTGTTGTATTTCCGAGGTTGCATCCAAATAAACCCCATTTTATTTCACTGCCTTGTTTTGCCTATTGACTGATCCCAGAAATATAAATGTGTTAAGAGACCTTATCTACCGTGACAATTATCTTCTTATCTACAGTGATGGCAAAGGACTATTATAAACCTTAGAAATATTGCAGTTGACTGTTTAAAAAATAATTTAGTGTACATAAGATCAGAAAATATTTTGGAAATATATTCAAATTAATGCTCTTCAGATTAATCGAGCACTGAATTGATTAAACACAAAATGGCAAAAACTGATCTACAGATGTACAGTAGAATAATTCAACTTCACCTTGTTCGTCACTTGGAGCGGGTGGACTGCGTCAAGCACATCACGGCCCAGCGCAGGGGGTATTTACCATAAGGATTAACCCAGAGGGGATCCCTGCTTCTGAATGGGATCCCTCGCAATGTTAATCATACTGTGCCACTAACAATCTGGAAGAGCTGTGCAGACAGAGCAGAGAGAAACAGTCCTTCTGTTTCTCCCTGCATAGCTCTTTTATATGTAAAATATTTTTTTATTTATAGTTCATACAATAGGATTGAAGCAGGGGCTCTCTGGAGCTGAATCAACTTACTTTAAGGTCCAGGGACCGACTGCTTCCCGAGGTACAGGCCTCTGTATAGGGTGCTGGTATTTCCTGCAAGTTTAAATATCCTGGTCACGTGACCGAGACATTTAAAGTTGCAGCAGATACTAGTACCCCATATTGGGTCCTGTACCCCGGGAAGCCTGGGGTCTCTGGTCCAAAAAGTTATGCGGTTCAGCTCCAGATTCAATCCTACTGTGTCTATTTACTGGGCTTTAGCTCCACTCAAGTTTCTACTTGTATGTAATAAAAATAAAATAAAAGCAAGGCTTCATTACCTCAGTGGCTTACCACTAAGCTATTGAAGGTGTTAACCCTACCACTAACCCCATGGAGGCCTAACCACCGCCCCCCCCCCCCTCCCTGGAAAACGACCCCATTCATCCATCCCCTCTATCCACAACAACAAACGCAGGTAAGGGAAATATCCCCATTACAAAAACATGGCTTATAGTGCTTTTGCCCATTCAAACATACTGAACAATCAAGTACAAATTACATAAATAAATGGTTTAAATTACCTCTGCCCTGATAGGATGAAAGCTGCCCTCTTCCTCCTCCTCGTCTTCTTCCTAACCAGCACCAATATTCCATAAAGCGCCAATGCCCAACCATTAAAACACCAGTAACGCTTTCATTATCTTAGTGGTTACCAATAGGCTAATACATGACTGGGATATTTAAACTTGCAGTAGATACCAGCACCCAATACGGAGGCCTATACATCAGGAAGAAGGGGGTTCTCAGACCAGAAAATAATGCAGCTCAGCTTCAGAGACCCCTGCTTCAACCCTATTGTATGTACTACAAACAGGGCCACTGACAGGAGTGGAGAGCAAGGAAAGAGTCCCAGGCCCGGTGGTGGCTGCGTTGGGCTGGCGGGCTTACGAGAGCTGGATGTTGGTCTCAGCCAGAGGTCATGCCCAACTTGTGTGTCCTGCTGCTGGGCCTCCACAGTTAAAGGGCTTTGTGGAGGGAGATTCAAATGTGCCAATGAGCGCTGTGCCTTCCAGAAGTACTCAATCATGGCTTCTCCCAGTCGACATGATATCTCCTGCTGGGCTGGTGCCAGTCTGGCTGGGGAGGCAGCAAATGGCTCCAGTCTTCAGATGGATGCCCCCTCCCCCCCCCCGCCAGCCTGATCTTCACCCCTGGAAACCATTTCCTTTGTCTCCTATTACTCTCCTCCCCCTCCAGACCCAGCAGGAATGATTTTCAAATGACATGTGGGTTGCAGAAAGCATTTCTCAGCCCTGCATGTCCAGAGACGCTAGCTATGCTTTATGTTACACTAGGCACATTTTTGTCCTTTTAATACAGTTTTACACACAGGAATAAATAATGCATTTTACATAGATTTCAATGGGGTACAGGCATGTAATAGCATGGTAGCGCAGGGGTCTGATGGGCAGATGAGTCCCAAGGAAGGGCCACCAGGGGCCAGGGACCAGCTTAACCTTTATTTTACTGATTTATTTTACTGACCCTCAGCCTATGATCGAGGGAGAGAGATTGCTGGGAATTCGTGATGTCACTATCCAACCGGCCAAGTCACCAGGGGCTGACTGACTGGGTGGCTGACTGACTGGGTGGGTGGCTGACTGATTGGGTGGGTGGCTGGGTGGCTGACTTCTGACTGTGTGGGTGACTGATGGTGAGAGAGTGAGTGACTGGGTGAGTGACTGGGTGAGTTACAGGGTGAGTGGGTGACTGACTGAGTGACTGGGTGAGTGACTGGATGAGTGAGTGACTGGGTTACTGACTGAGTGACTGAGTTACTGACTGAGTGACAGACTGAGTGACTGGGTGAGTGGGTGACTGACTGGGTGTGTGGGTGACTGACTGGGTGAGTGGGTGACTGACTGGGTGAGTGGGTGACTGATTGAGTGAGTGGGTGACTGACTTAGTGGGTGAGTGACTGACTGGGTGGGTGAGTGACTGACTGGGTGGGTGAGTGACTGACTGACTGGGTGAGTGACTGACTGACTGGGTGAGTGACTGACTGACTGGGTGAGTGACTGACTGACTGGGTGAGTGACTGACTAACTGGGTGGGTGACTGACTGACTGGGTGGGTGACTGACTGACTGGGTGACTTAGTAACTGGGTGGGTGACTGACTGACTGGGTGGGTGACTGACTGACTGACTGGGGTGGGTGGCTGACTCGGGTGGGTGACTGACTGGGGTGGGTGACTGACTGGGTGTAGAATGGGACAAATACATTAGGAATAACTGTTGACAGCATAAAAAAGGGTGGGGGGAGGCACACTCTCCCATGCACACACACCCATGCACACACACCCATGCACACACACACACACACACACACACACACACACACACACACACACACACACACACACACACACACACACACACACACACACACACACACACACACACACCCATGTACACACACACACCCATGCTCACACACACACACACACACACACACATGCACACACCCACACATGCACACACCTACACACACACCTACACACACACACACACACACACACACACACACACACACACACACACACACACACACACACACACACACACACACACACACACACACACAAACACACACACACACACACACACACACACACACACCCATGTACACACACACACCCATGCTCACACACACACACACACACATGCACACACCCACACATGCACACACCTACACACACACCTACACACACACCTACACACACACACACACACACACACACACACACACACACACACACACACACACACACACACACACACACACACACACACACACACACACACACACACACACACACACACACACACACACACACACACACCCATACATACACACACACACACACACACACACACACACACACACACACACACACACACACACACACACACACACACACACACACACACACACACACACTCATACTGTACATACACACACCCATACATACATACACACACACACCCATACATACATACATACACACACACCCATACATACACACACACACCCATGTATACACATACACACCCATAACAGGGGGAAGAAGAGGAAAGGCCGCGCGCGACCAAGCAGCACCACTGCCCCACTCGCCCCCCCCCCCCCCCCATGACCATCTACAGCCCCGCGCGGGAAGCCGGGAAAGGCAGAGAAGGGGGAACACTCCCACAACCATCTCCTGCCCCGCGCGGGGATCACGGGAAGCCGGGGTAAGCGAAGACAGGGAGAGAAGTGGGGACACCCCCACCATCTTCTGCCCCGCACGGGGATCGACGGGAAATCGGGGTAAGCGGGGACAGGGAGAGAAGCGGGGACACCCCCACTACCATCTCCTGCCCCACGCGGGGATCGGCGGGAAGCCGGGTGAAGCGGGGACAGGGAGAGAAGGGGGGGACACCCCCACTACCATCTCCAGCCCCGCGAGGGGATCGGAGGGAAACCGGGGTAAGCAGGGACAGGGAGAGAAGGGGGGACACCCCCACTACCATCTCCTGCCCCGCGCGGGGATCGGCAGGAAGCCGGGGTAAGCGGGTACAGGGAGAGAAGGGGGGGACACCCCCACTACCATCTCCTACCCCGCGCGGGAAGCGGGGAGTAAGGGGGCTTTCAGGGAAGGAGCAGAGGGGCCGCAAGATGGAGGATTGGAGAGTACTTACTCTCCAACAGATCTCCGGCCAGAAAGAATGGCCGCTCGTTGGGGGCGGGCTCATATAGAGCCTGGCCGAGCACCCACAAAGCCTGGGAGCGCGCGCCAATCAGCAGTCAGGTAACAGGGGAGTTTTTTTTTTTTTTTCAGCGCGAGCAGGGAAATTTAAAAAAACAAACTCGTGTGCTGCTTGGGCCAATATTTACTTGCCCAGAGGTTAAATCTTCTCGCCCGAGGGCGTGTAAATGTATAGGATTTTCGAACACTGTAAATACAGTGGCGACCGCCTTTAGTCTAAATCAGCAAGATCCGCGATTTTCAGATTATCCCGGTTATGTGCGGTTTTGTGTCGTTTTCGCCCAGAGTGAACTGCGTTATTTTCGCGCTCGTGGTATTAGCATTTTATTCTCGCTGTCTGCAATACTGCAATGCCGTGTAAAAACTCAGGGGGGCGTTTGCGAGCTGTTGTCTTGGAAGTCTAAGTCGCGGTTCAACCTACGTCAGTACACAGTCTGTGTGTGCACGCTCAGTAATTGTAAATTTGCATATTTTAAGTATACATGCATTTGCGGTGCTGTGCTGCTGTACAGTATGTCTCATATGAAAATTGTTGAAACGCATAGGCGTGTACAGTACTGTAACAGTGTCACATTTCTGCATATACAGCGCTCTCCCCTCGCTCAGGATAGTTAACTGCACATGCACTTGACAGCAGGAATTTACTGCGCATGCGCCTGTAACTTCGCCCACCACTGCTTGCTTGCCTGAGTGAGTGACCAAAAAAAAATTAAGAATTTTTTTTTATTTTTATTTTTTTATTTTTATTTTCTCCACAAGCCTGCAAAAACCATCTTACTGTAGCTTTTGTCTGCGACCCTTTGCGTTTGACTGCACATGGTTGATTTGTGTGCTTTTTACGTACTGTAGGGAATAAAACACAAAAGCGCACCGAGGGTCAAGATTTAATTAAAACATGTTAGTAGTAGTAACAATAAAAACTTACATATAAGGGTAAGTACATCCAGTATTAAGGTGCAGAGGAAACAGTCCTGGTGGTGTCCTGGGCATAAAGAGATGGTGCAGAGGCTTACAAGGTAGACCCACGTGCTGGGGCTGCCTGGCTCAGCACCATATAGTTCTTACTTCCGGGTTGCAGCTTCTTGCAGGACCCGTGAATAGTAGCCCGCCTCAAATGCCGGTTTCCCAGAGAAACTCACTCCGGCGTGCCGAAGGGTCTCTAGTTGTTGATGGGACAGCTGGGGGTAGGTACACCTGTGGGCTGACTTCTAGCAGCACCATAGGGCTTTCGCGAAAAGGGCTTTCGCTAGAAGTCAGCCCACAGGTGTACCTACCCCCAGCTGTCCCATCAACAACTAGAGACCCTTCGGCACGCCGGAGTGAGTTTCTCTGGGAAACCGGCATTTGAGGCGGGCTACTATTCACGGGTACTGCAAGAAGCTGCAACCCGGAAGTAAGAACTATATGGTGCTGAGCCAGGCAGCCCCAGCACGTGGGTCTACCTTGTAAGCCTCTGCACCATCTCTTTATGCCCAGGACACCACCAGGACTGTTTCCTCTGCACCTTAATACTGGATGTACTTACCCTTATATGTAAGTTTTTATTGTTACTACTACTAACATGTTTTAATTAAATCTTGACCCTCGGTGCGCTTTTGTGTTTTATTCCCTGCTGTTGCCCGCGTTTGGAGCCATCCTGCGACGGGACCTGTGGAGGAAGGGTGCCTTCACATCACATCAGCTGCAAGAGGGAAGAGTTGATCCACTACGAGATCCTGTTAGGAAGCAAGAGCGCGGTTTGACTTTCTTTTTTACGTACTGTATTTGGGGGTGTATTATTATGATGAACTGCCTTTTGAAATTAAAGTATGTCTTTAGCTTTGAACTTCATGCGGCTGTCTTTAATTTTTGGAATCTTGCCATTGTGTTTTGAATCCGTCCATAGCCGAGCTTCAAAGCCTCACTGCACGTGCGTGTAATCCTGTTTCAGATGGGAGCTATTTAGCTGCTTAGCTGCTTACTGCACATGACTCACCCAACCCCCCCTCCACAGAGTCGTTAATTTTCTGAATCTTGCCATTGTGTTCTTAATCCGTCCATAGCCGAGCTACAGTACAAAGCCTCACTACGCCTGCGTGTAATTCTCTTTGAGACGGGAGCTTTGAGGCTTTGTTTACGGCAACGTTTTGGAAAAGCCCTTCTCGAATTTGATTTGCACAGAGCATCACCTTGATATTATAATAATAATAATAGCATGTTTTTGTATAGCGCTGTTAGTTACAGTATACTTAGCGCTTTCCAGAGACATTTTGCAGGCACAGGTCCCTCCCTGTCCCATGGAGCTCACAATCTACTGTATGTTTTTGGTGCCTGAGGCACAGGGAGATAAAGTGACTTGCTTTTTATGTACTGTATTTGGGGGTTGTATTTGGGGGTTTATTGATCAAATTATTATGATTATGCTGTTTCCACGCCAAGGCAAAAGCGACAGGCTAAGGCCAATAAAGAAAACCTTCTGCTGACCCCAAAGGCTAAGGGTTTTCATAGACATCAGCCTTATTATGACAAGAAGATATACGGTGATGTACTCTCGACGCAAAACGATTGGCAGCCAACCCATCGAACCCGCAGACCACTTCCTCATATACATTTCGACGACTCTGCCGCCTCTGTCCCGGAAATCTTCAGCCCGTCTTCTCCACCCCTCGTCGTTGACGCTGCCGCCACCCTCCCGGAAGCCCACAGGCCATCTTCTCCAGTTCTATCCGATGACGCTGCCTCTGAAATCCACGGGTCACTTTCTCCTCTGCTCTTAGACGATGCTGCCGCTTCTACTCTACCGGATATCCACAGGTCACCGCCTCCACTCTTCTTCAACGTCACTGCCGCTTCTCTCAATGGAACCCCCATCTCATCCTCCGTTGCACCCATCCACCCAGATGTTCACACACCATGCACAAGAAGCAGCTCGTTAGACCGGATGCTGAATGGGATAAGTGTGGATCTCCCCGGGAACTCTATTGTGCTAGCAAAGATAGATCTGCTTCTGCAGACAATGCTAAATGTGGAGCAACGGATGCTACAAATGGATAAACGGATGATACATATGGATCAACGGATGCTAGATATGGATCAACGGATGCAACATATGGATCAACAGATGGATCAATGGATGGAGAAGATAGAGGCTGACATAGCGGGCATACATTATTTGCTCGGTGTTAATGACCCTGTTTCCCCGACGCTGAAGCAGGGGGGTGACATGGATGTGATGAATGGGACCTTAGACCCCCTTCCATCACCAAGCGCACCCCCTCCACCATAAGATGTAGTGTACATGTATGCCGTTTAGGAGGACATGACAACCCCGTCAAGACCACGCCAGGAGACAACACAGCGACCAAAACCAGAGGAAAGCTTCCTCCCAGACAACCTACCATCGCCCGTCGCCTCAAGCACACCCACTCCCAAAAGACCTACAGTCGCTCGCATCGATACGGTGCCCGACATCACCCTGTGCGATCTGCCACCGGCGCTCAGGGAGAAGTATAGGGTGAAGAGTGCTGGTGCACCCCACAAGTATGCCTTGTTGCTTTTTAAGCACCATGTTCCCTACTCATTGTACTGCGACTGGGCCTTCAAAGTGAACTACGATGTAAATCGCGTAAAAAAGGCGCTTCCTGCCAATTTAAGAAAGAACATTCGTAATGAAATGCGGCACTTTTATCCAATTACAGATCCTGTAATGAAAGGCGTTCGAGACTGCATTAATGGCGTTTTGCGCCATGCAAGGAATCGGCCATGGACGGACAATGTGGAGGACTTTCTGTAAGACCATACTGTTGTGCTGAACTGTATTGTACTGTACATGATTTGACCTTCTGTACTTAAATAAAGGAGATGTTGTTGTGTGTTATTTTACTTGTATTTATACAGAAATGTTTTAACTTGCTGTCTACACACATAGGACCTGCACAATTCCAGTCCCTGGGGGCCGCAAACAGGCACGTTTTTCAAAGGTTACCCTGAAAACCCACCCTGTTTGCTGCCCTCAAGGACTGAATGAAGGTGAATGAAGATAAGAAGACAGCGGGCGTGCGGGCGGTGGCAGGAGATCATAATAGCAGGAGAGCTGAGCAGGAGCAGAGCGGCATTGGGGAATGGCTTTGGAGGTGCACACTGTAATCGGAAGTCAGACACCGGTCAACTTCTGGTGTTACAGTGTGCACCTCCGAAGCCGTTCCCCTATGCAGCTCTGCTCCTGCTTAACTCTCCGGCTATTATGATCTCCTGCCACCGCCCACCCACTGTCTTCTTATCTTCATTCACTTACAGACTTGGGACCTGTCCTGCCACCGCCACACTCCCAGACGCGGTCCATCTTCAATCCTCTGCAGACGTGGGACCTTTCCTGCCACCACCCGTTTTATCCTCCGCTGACATGGGATCTCTCCTGAAACATAAGTGAAAAGTACTGCAGACACTTTTTTTTTTTTTTAATACATCGATTCTAAGACGCACCCCAATTTTAGACATGTGAAAATCGGAAAAAAGGTGCGTCTTAGAATCGAGGAAATAGGGTAAGTTGTATAATAAAAATGTGGTCTGTATATACAATCTTAACACATTGAATCGTCTTTAAACAATGTTGCACAATTCTGTGAGCATCACAATCACTGTGGCGCAGCCGAAGGGCAGCCAAAGGCGTGAGCCATTTGCTGCCTTTCGCTGATGTTAGTTGATGTTAAAGCTGCTCTATTTCTATCTGAAACACATAAGCCCTTTATCCCCTGTACCCAATTTTCCAACTTTATCTGTCCATGAAATGTCTGTGAATTCCCTGTATAACCCTGTTCATTTATCATAACCATGTATTTTTTATAACTCTGTGTCCAGGACATACTTGAAAACGAGAGGTATCTCTCAATGTATTACTTCCTGGTAAAATATTTTTATAAATAAAAATCACAGATTGGATTTTTCTCCGAGACCACTGCTGAGCCTCATAGTAGGGTGCCCCAATTTGATCATAGCTAACCTTATTTGGAAGGTACCTAACCCTTTGGCTCCGCTGGAGCTGTTCTTCAGCTGCTGCCTCTGGAAAGTCATAGGTGTGTCCTGAGGTTCAGCCTCCTTCATTGGGGGTAATAATGTCTCTGAATTTTCTCTGCTTGGGTGAAGCATGGACATTTGGGGTCCAGGAGTTGGTTCATTGGAGCCACTCTAGAAGGCGCCATTTGTCTGGGCCCTTTACCCGTGGATCTTCTGGGAGGTGCTCTGGGACTTTGAGGTCCCCTTTGAGCGGTCCCTCCATTGGACCCTCTACGGTCTTATTTATGGTTTCGTCACCTCTGGATGATCATTAATGGTATCTTGGCTATCGATCAATTGTTCCGGCTCACCATCCAGTGGTGTAGCCGGTATCTCTGGATCATTGTCTCCCACTTGTGGAATAGGAAGTAGGTGGTTACGGTGCCAGACCTTTACCCGGCCATCCGTGTCTTTTATGCGGTAGAATGGGAGGCCCGGCATCTGGGATTCGACTTCATAGACATCATCACGCCAACGGTCAGCGAGTTTGTGCTTCCTGGGAATCCCTAGGTTGCACAGCATCTCCAGGACGGATTTCCCGGTGTCTGACCTTGTGGTCATAACACCTCTTGTTATTTGCGTTGAGTCGCTCAGCGGACTTCTTGGCTTGCTGGTAAGCCTGTTGCAGGTTTTCCTGAAGCCTTTGCGTATTTGAAGTGGCCATGCCCGGACGCAAGATGAATAACCTGCGCAATGCTCCACACAGCAGGCACAATACAAATACCACACAAGAATCTGGAGTACAAAATCAGAGGAAAGTTCACCTGTTCCATCAGCAATGTTGTGTACCTCATCATGTGCATGAAATGCCCAGGGGGCTGCTACTACATAGGTGAGACGGGACAAGGGCTAAACAAGATAATTAATCTGCATTGCCACAGCATCACAAGCGGAACCAGAGACAGTCCTGTCGGCGAACATTTCTCTGACACTGGCCGCAAGATGAGCAATCTGAATGTGGCCATGCTCAAAGGTAATCTTAAAACACTGAAAGAGAGACGGCTGCATGAATACAATTTTATGCAACTGTGCGGGACACTTAGCGATTGCCTAAATCGAGACCGAAATTTTATGAGTCATTACTGACATGAGAGAACTCTCTTCCCATAAGTGCTAAGGCCATGTCCATACATACTATGCTATATATATGCACACATAGCTGTCTCTTACACATACACTTGATGTAATTTCATCACAATATACCAATAGGGACCACATCGTTTCCACACACTATTTTAGTTATGCCACAGCCTCTTACATTTCCACACCAACCCACAACATTGATTTACACTCCCACTCCACACACACCTTTTGTAAAGCATTGTGTACACTGTGGGCTCTTTACCTATTTATATTTACATATATACACACCCAGACACATAGGGCCTCATGCAGTAAGCGTTGATAAGGGAATTACACATGTTACACAAAACTTTTCCCACATCAATCTCAGCCTTTTTGTCTCATTACATGACTGACTCTTGCGTTCACAAGTTTTACATGCATTGCACATGCAACTATTTATTTGCAAGCAATGTTTGTACAAAGCACCACGTCACATCATTGGCAAATATCATCATTCCCTGCAGAATACACACAACAACTGCACACAGCTTGCCACACAAGTACTTTATTATGTTAATGTAAAACCTTGCATTTTACTATGTCACCTGACATCATCACATACCTATTTAAAGGACGCACATTACCTGCTCATTCACAGCTACTCATTTCAAAATGTTGAGATTGTTTAGGAGACGGAGGAACATTCTTTTCTATGACATGCTTGCTGATGAAGAGAATGACTTAGGGCAAGGGAGGGACACACCGAGGGACAATGACAGGGACAGTGACGCGGATACGACAGGGACAGGGAGAGGGACAGGCCGAGGGACAGGGAGAGGGACAGGAGATCAGAGGAGAAGACAGAGGAGACAAGTTGTGCCTCGTCCGCGTCTGTACAGGGAGAGAACCCTGTTAGATGGGATGAGTGAGGAGGAGATTGTAAGTCGCTATCGTTTGAGTTCAGCAGCAATCTTATCTCTTTATCAGGAGATAAGGGGAGATTTAGATTTTTTCACAGCCAGAGGTCGTGCAGTCCCTGGGCTTGTTAAAATGCTGTGCTCATTACATTATCTTGCTTCCGCGTCATACCAGACAACTGTGGGCATAGTGGGCGGGGTCTCGCAATCTACATTCTCGCGGGCCTTGACCCAGTTTCTCTATGCACTCAATAGACGCGCTAGGAATTATATTCATTTTCCTACAGAGGCGACAGAGTGGCTGGAAGTCAGGACTGGCTTTTATAATATAGCAGGGATACCATGTGTGCTGGGTGCAATCGATTGCACACATGTTGCTTTGATTGCACCTAGTCAGAGTGAGCATGTGTACCGCAATCGTAAGCACTACCATTCACTCAATGTACAGGTGGTATGTGATGCGACGATGAGGATAATGCATGTGGTACCCAAATTCCCTGGTTCCAGTCACGATTCCTCTATCCTGAGGAACTCTTCAGTCTTCCATGCGTTCGAAGAGGGACATTTTGAACATGGTTGGCTGCTGGGTGAGTACACATTTACATGTTCTAACACAAAACACATTTTTATTTAGGAATGTTGGCATTGTACAATTTGATCACTAATGTGAGCTTATGTGTGCTCCATTCATTATAGGTGACTCAGGATACGGAATTAGGCCGTGGCTCTTGACTCCGGTGCTAAACCCTCAAACTGAAGCAGAGGAGAGGTACAATGCAGCCCATATATCTACAAGATCTGTTATAGAGAGGACATTTGGCCTACTCAAGACCAGATTTAGGTGTCTGGACAGAACTGGTGGGGCTCTTCTATACAAGCCTCAAAAAGTGTCTGATATTATCCTTGCCTGTTGCATTTTGCACAATGTTGCACTCAGGCACAATGTACAATCAGACCTAGCTGAGCCTTTGGTAGACGAGCATCCCACCCATGTAGCTGCTGAAAATGAACAAACAGCCAGTGGTGGCCAGACACGCCAGAATCTCATCAATTCATTTTTTTCTTGTAAGTAAAAACAGATATGTTCCAAGTTCTACTTTTATAGTTTTATTATGTTATATTAACATTAATGTTTTTTTATATAACCTTCTGTTAGGACACAGATGAATATGGGTTGCACACCTATCTTTTCTCTGCTGTGTGCACAAAGGGATGTGGCACCGGTATGTTATTGTTGCACAGGTTATATAATCCCTCTTCAATTGTACTTTAGTTGTGTGTATGTGAATACAACTGGGGTAACAAAGCACTAATATTTTAGCATTGTTTTGTTCCTTATGCTAAGACAATACACATATTATGCCCATACTCATTCATGCTTGTAGTATGCTTACATACAATATTATTGGTGCAGTGTAACATGTACATCCATATGATGTGTACACCAGGCTGATTTACATTTTGAATGTGATTAAATATACATGGTGTTGCACATTTAACACCAAATACACACTTTGCTGTGTTGTTTACGGTACTGAAGATGGCATGTCAATGTTTGCAATTTATATATTGTTCCTTTGCATTATAGGTATATCTCCAGTATGACTGATCATGGTATGTATATTTGCTGACATCTCTCATAAGATGTGCCTACCTCAATCTTCCTATAATTATTTGAAGTAAAAACACAACATATTGGTTTTCACACAAATGTAACATACATGTACTTTCTGTATCATGTATATGCATTTAGCTACTCTTGAGCTTTCATGTGCATTGTATTAGAAAATGATTACTCACATTTTATCACATTTTATGTATGTTTCCTTATAAATTCCATTCATGTAATATAGAGCTGTTTGGAGAAAAGGGGATAACTGTACTTATTTGTTTACTTACGGGAGCTCATTCATCACGGATGAAATTGACTGATCATAACACTCCATGCATGAATGCCTGTAATCACAACAATGCGTACTACATCTTATATTTAGCAATGTAGGTGTTTTTTAATGCTAGGAATTAATAGTCAACATTAATTTAAATTTGTGACATGTGTATGTATAAGTCACACGTGTGTGGATGTGTCCTACATGTACCAAGTGTAAAACTGTGAACAGAAAACACTATTTTGTTGCAAATGTTACTGTCATTTAGCATTTCTAATTTACCTATATGACAATGTTGGTAATATTTTTGCAATATAATTCACGTCACTTCATCATTATCATGATGATAATTATCAAGTATTCTCACAATTGTAACGTCAATCACGTGCACATTAGCATAGACACACTTTTTAAGACAACTGTTTGTGTCTGTATCAATTTGTGTAGGATCCATGTATAACACCGACAAATGATAACACCAGCTTTATTATGGTAGCTTATATCATCATATTGACTATACGATGTATTTTTAGAAAGTTTAATAAACACAGTAAACTATAGTTAGTTAGGTTAATGAAATATACACAGAAACGTACTTCATTACATGATGTTGATGTCATATTCAGAACATCATGCATTGTAGGGGACCACAACATCTGGCCAATAACATTAATTGCTACAGTCCCAAACCATTTTATCAACATACCCATGTAACAAGAGATTTTTAACAATAAAGGGCTAGTTGGTTGTAAGTGTCCTTTACATTGGGAGAAGGAGTGGCTCAGTGAGTAAAGACACACACTGGCACTGAGAGTTTGAAGCAGGGGAGTCTGGTTCAATTCCCGGTGTCGGCTCCTTGTGATCTTGGCCAAATCACTTTATCTCCCTGTGCCTCAGGCGGCCAAAAATAAATTGTAAGTTCCACGGGCCAGGGACCTGAGCCTGAAAAATGTGTCTGTAAAGCGCTGTGTACAACTAGCAGCACTATACATGAACATGCTCATATTATAATTATTATTATTATTCTTATTATTATTGTTACATAGTTTCGACAGTCATACGTTCCATTACACAATAGAATACACAAATGTGTTAGCAGAGTGGGAATGGTTGTTATATATAAAACACACCATGCCATAAAATGATAGTAGTCATTAAAGAACACTCAATAAAAATTCACGAGGCACTATTTTGCAACATCATTATGTTAATTAAGTGCTTATGCAATATAGGCATAAGTGTATCACATTTTTAATTGTTTGTTAATAAGCGCTGCAAGCAATATAAAATTAGTTCCATATGTAGTATAGTAGTCGGTGGCTCCTCCTCACAATCATCTCATATAAAGGTAGACTCTTCTGAAATCATACATTGATCCGATTGTATCTTCCCCGACATCTCTGAAATACAGCAAACACATGATGGTCAAAGATGGCACCTTACTATATATGTATCCGTGACAACGCGTTACACAGCTCTATATGATTGTGTACATACACACGTCACTCACTTATATTTTAGAAGTACAAGTGTACATCAGTATGTAATGTTTCTTTAAATTTGTAGCAGGCATAACTATGTATATGATGTGAACGTTGCCTGTATACTGAAAAATGTGCGCGCACATCTTAGTGTGCGCACGCACTTCAGGCTTGGCTGCACTAACTGTTTGCGCATGCGCAAAACAAAGCGTACGTTGTGCGTTCAATACAGGTTGAAAATATGATTAAACATACAATCTTTATTTCAAATACAATGAATACGAAACTACATTCGTTCTAAACGAGTACATCTGTATTCTTTTTAAACAGATGTGTTTGGACAGAAAGGACGGCCGATAACACAATGCGCAAATGCAATACGTGTGACGTCATGTTAAACCAGCGTGAAACGCACGCTAACACTCCTCCCACTCAATTAACATTCGGCTAACGCCCAGTGTACGCCCCCACTGTATGACACACTGCAGTTACCGTTACTATAACAAAACATGACAGCCAATAGGCTTTGAGGCGCGCACGTCGCTTGGGGGCGGGACTTACATCCGTAATCCTTTTTAAGGACGCCTTGGGCCATGACAAGGGTCCCACGTCATACGTGGTGGACCCGCTTTTAAATGTTGTAGATGTAGCATGATAACAAAACAGGTATGTGTTAGAGTTATGGTAAAATGTTGCTAATATGTTTAAAGTGATAGGAAAGTACGTATATTTATTCCGTCAGCAATGTGTACTACTCTTTCAGGTTCTACTATATTGTATTCGGAAACAATTTGTTTGTGATCGCTACATGTTATGCAGTCTGCTATGTTACGCTGTATCCACGCATTGAAAGGGAAAATGGTGGTTAGACAAAAAAAAAAAATGTAAACGCAGAGTCAACGCATAACGATTGTTATATTTACCATTCTTCTAGAATTAACTCTTCGTCTGCCTGCAACTGGTCACTCCAGAAATGCAAGGCATTTTCATCCACGCTTGACCCAAACGCTTAATCCAATGTGAAACACATCTCCTCCATGAAGCGCTCATAGGAATCGCCACTGCTTTCTTCAAACAATTGGTCGGGAGGTAGGTTAATTTCTTCGGGTACCCATTCCAATGCATTTTCAGCTGAAAGGCTTGGTACAGAATCATAGTAGTTATGTTCATGTACAATGTGGGTTTCAGGAATGGAGGGTGCAGATTTTGCAGCAGCTATCGATTCACACGGAACAGTAGTAGCGGATCCATTGCTATTGGCATTAGGAATAAATATGCCTTTAACCACAATATATGTGCCTTCTTTCACGGTGAAATGTTTTTCTTTGGCAATCTTCCAGAAACCATAGTTGTGTTCTAGCTTATCCTGCACACGTTCAAAAAAGTCATTTGTTGATAAAGTGAATCTTATTGATGAATTAAAATTGCGCGCATGCCGACGGTTTTGGTAATAAGGATATTTTGCTCGAATCAAATCATAGATTTGGCGTGTGCTTGCTTGATGTCCGCAAGTTGATAAAATAGCTTCTGAAATCATGTATTTATAACCTAAATTCGGATTCATAATTGTCACCAATTCATCAGCCATTGCAGAGTAGCACAAAAGATGTGTGCAGGTATCTGTTCTTTGCTCATCAAAATGAAACTGCTCAGTGGCTAACAAATTGCTGTGTTTCCTTTTCAAGGTCAACAAAAGTATAAACTGTAACTCCTTATTTCAAACGCCAATTGGATTTCTAGTTATAATTGCTTGAACATTTGTGGTTAGTGATAGCCGCATGTGGGACAAACATGTATCCTTTTTTTATCTCGTTTTTGAAAACATTAGTACACTTTTCATTCAGTAACATTGAGTTTTCTTGCAAAATAACAAAGAGCACTGTGTGAAAATAGTGCTTAGACAGCCATATCAGTAAATACACACACCTGCAAAATGAAATGTTTTTTTCCCACATACATTTCTGTGTGTATTTGAAAGTCTGGTTAAGTCCCTGTCTGCATGAGTTTAAATACGTGTGTATCTATATATATATAAATATATCTATCTCATAAATATATATATATATAAAGTGTATATTGTACTATATGTATATTGTGTGTATGTGTATGTGTATGTGTATGTGTATGTGTATATGTATATATATATATATATATATATATATATATATATATATATATATATATATATATATATATATATATATTATATATTATATATAAAAAAATATTTTTTTTTTGTTTTTTATATATATATTATATATATATATATAAAAAAGTAATTTTTTTTTTTTTTTAAATATTGCTGGAGTACACAACATATTGATGGCAGTAAGTAGGCCTTGTATGAAACCTATTTAAATGGTGATAAACATGAGTGAATTAAGTAATAAACATTTGTTTGCGCCCAATAATGTTAGAGGCTCACACTTAGTATAGTTGTCAAACATTAGGCCTGTATTATTAAAATACTGTGTTTTCACAAGGAAGCATGAAGTGTATGTTTTTTGTAAATACATCTATACCAGTTTAGATAGCACTATATATATACACACACACACACACACACAGTGTGTGTCTGTGTGTGTGTGTGTGCATATATCAATACATACTACATATATATTAGTATCAATTCAGAGATGTTCTTGAAACAAGAACACATAAATGATTAAAGGACAACATTACAATGGCCAGCAAAGGTAAGTAATATTTAACACAAAATCCTGCTGTACACGTACAAGAAAGATGTTTGCAGTTAAATAGGTGCTTTTATAATTGCATGAAAATAATATGCACATGCAATGATTACATCAATTAACACACCCAAATGCAATGTTTTGCTGCTAAGTCAATGGCAGCTTCTCTAAACTTAGCAACTGGCTCCTGGTGGACCATTACTGAACAGACGATTAAAACATAAATATTTATAACACTATTCATTAATTAGGAGTGTTAACATTTCCAAAACTTCACGTGTACAAGAACATACTTGAAAGTTTGGAAACAACACAGTCTTCAGCATACATCCAATAGTAATTAGATAATCTGAAGTCAACAAAACAAGGCCAAAGACATATTTTCTGAATTATAACATTTATTTTTTTTGTTCCTTTTGCGAGCGAGTAACAGGCCTGCTTGTTGTCTCTTGAATTTTCCTTTTTCGTTTGCCACCAACTTTAGGCACAACAGAGCCACTTTGACTGGCCTCTGGCACTTCACGGGCAGGGCTTGTGGCCAGTGACTCACCTACAGGGCTTTTGGGCAGTGACTGTTCACCTACGGGGCTTGTGGCCAGTGACTCACCTACAGGGCTTTTGGGCAGTGATTCACCTACAGGGCTTTTGGGCAGTGATTCACCTACAGGGCTTTTGGGCAGTGATTCACCTACAGGGCTTTTGGGCAGCGATTCACCTACAGGGCTTTTGGCCAGTGACTCACCTACAGGGCTTTTGGGTAGTGACTGTTCACGGACAGGGCTTGTGCCCACTGACACATGTGAGCAAGTTGGTAGACACTGCACAAGTGATGGTTGGTCTGTTTCATGTGTGTCTTTTGTTGTTTTTGACCAAAATCTGGTCAGTAGTAACTGCTTGTGTTTTGTTTTTGTGGGCTCCTTTGTAGGTGTCTGCTGCTGAATTTGTACAGATGGCAGCGGTAGGATGTCATCAGGAACCTGCACAGCAATGTCTGCTACTTGACCGGTAACATTTGGGCCTGGTGAATGAATATCAGATGAATGTGGTGAAAACTGACCTGCATGAACAGATCCTGGCTGGGAGGTGTTGAATTGTGGTACATTAGTCATTCTCCAGTAATTAGCTTGTGTTTGCTGAACAACTAATGCTTCAAATGAGGTGTTGATTTTTTGCAACTGTTTCGACACTTCAATGAAGACTCTGTGGAGATGTGCCAATTGTGAAACTGTTTCTTCCTGCAGTGCAATCATCCTTTCCAGCACTGTCATGAAGTCAGAATGGCGACGATTTTCTGCTTCCACAATTTTTCCCTCAGAAGCTACAATTGCATCGTATGTCGTATTTGCTGGACGATTTGCCGGTAAAACAGTTTCAATTGGAACGTCTTCATGGTCACTTGCTTCTATTTGTGTGTCTATGGCGGTGGCGTCATCATCATCATCATCATCATAATCCTCTTCATCATGTTCTACAAATAAATGTACAAATTATTAAATGTCATGTTAATCTCTGCTGTGTTACTATGTAATTGTACTGTGTCATAAGTAACAACTAACATGTTTCCATACGTTTTATAACCTCACATTAAAAACTACCTTGACTTAAGAATAATGTTTGGACTCAGTATGAAATATGAGTGAATGAAAACTTGCTGTAAACTCACAACTCCTACATGATAGTTAACATCACTAACACAATACAAGTTGCCTTACACTTCATTTTCACTGACACTAAGTAATCCTATTTAAAGAAGATGTGCAAAACAAATAATGAACATGACAACATAACATATAGAAGAGCACATATTATATGGCCACCAACTGATACACTCACCTTCTAGGTGTGTTGAGCTGGCTGACCCAGGTGAAGACACTTGTTCAGTCTCAGGTGACACATGTCCTTCAGGGGCAACTATATATAACAATAACATAAGTTTTACATTTACATGTGTAAATATTGAACAAACAGTTATTGTATGTTCTGTATTTATGAGTACGTAACAGCATCATTTCCTTAACCCAAAATGTGTGTGTGAAAGTGAACATAAATAGTTGTAATAACAATGTACATGCCTGTGTACTTAGAAGTTTTGAGTTCCCTAACATACAACATACTATGGTTCTGCAGTAATGCGTGAGGAAAAATACATTAAATTTGTACATAAAAATCATATGTTGTGTAGTGATATCAGTATCATAATGTACATAACTATCATGAGATGACCATTCACAATGGTTATCATGAAGGTGGTCATATTGCAAAAAGTGTTGTTTTTGGTAGAGGATATGTGTGGTACATTAATATAAGATGTGGCACACCTGAATGTGGCTGTGACTAAACAAGACAACACATGCAGTGTGTGATAATGTGTCGTTGATAGTAGTTCAACTATAGATATGAGTGAACTAATGTGTGACGTACGCTTTGATAAGTAATGAGTTGTTGGGGCATTTAGTAGCTAAAGTGAAGCTTTCAAATGAGTGTGATTAACTTCAGTTGTGCTAGTGAGGTTGTAAGAACGGTATTCCCTTCTCCAAAAAGCCTAATCAGCCACACCTTTCAATTACTTGAAACAGGTGAAAATGGTGTGAACTAAGTTGACCCTAAAATGAGGCTGTAATTAGTGTGTGTGCTGAACCCCACCCCCTCTGTTGAAGTGTATGCTGTGATGAGATATTAATTGCAGCTGCTTTAACACAATGGTAGATGAGCTAAATAGTCGTGTGCAGTTTTTAAGTTATGAAAACAATGACATAAAATATGATACGTGTGCCTCATTATGCTGTCTGTATATGACTTAAAGCAAAAATGGACCTTTTCATTAACAACTATAGATGTGTTAGTGCAAGTGATGTTTGTAGGCCGTTGCATGCAATATATTTGATGCATGCTTAAAATAGGCAGTAATGTCATGTTTGTCGGAGTAAAATAAATAAAATACACAATAATATTCTACATATTTCTGTTCTGTACCTGTAGCTAGTAATAATTTCTCATTAACATGTGTTACACATGTGTACTACCCTGTTGTTCCCCATCTTCGCCCACCATCAATTGCTTCCACTGCAGCAATGCATTTTGGGAATTCACATGTAAATGAGCACGCAATGGCACGTGCTATATTAGTTACTGCTTTTAGTAGGACTACAACATATATGTCTATTTTGAGATATATATATATACAGAATCAGACATATACATATATAGATGCAGGTATGCTTATATTGTGAAGACAGTATAAAAAGCAGTGTAAATATGCAAAATAACTGTAAGCAACGACACGCCTAGTACAGTAATATTTCTCACCTGGTGGAAATTGTGAGGGGTAAATTCCTATATCACGGTCACCAGGTAAGCCTTCCACGACGACGGGAAGTAATTTTGCCCGAAGCAGCTCCTCCAATGGACTTAATATGAGACGTTGTGGTGTGGGCCCACCTCCAGTGCCAGTAGCATGCACGCGTTGGTGTTGTATTTTCTTTTTCAATTTGGACCTAATATCATCAAATCTCTTGTGACAATTCCGCTTGTCCCTCACATGATTCCCACACGCATTGACACCAATGACTATTGTGTCCCACATTTCTTTTCTGCTTGCTGAACTTGTCCGCCCTTGAAAAACATATAAAATATATGAGGTAAATTAATAATAATATAAGCACCAGTTTCCTACACTGCTAGCTGCTCCAAGAGATAGCAAACATGCTGTTTTATGTGTAATATGTGAAGCACATGAGCATTCACTACTAAACCTATACATGTAAGCAAGGTTGCATTCATATTGTATGCAGTTATGGCAGATTGACCGCCTGTGTTTAGTTGTCCTTGTAAGGCATGATAAAAAGCTGTGTTTCCAGACTAATTAACATAGAAAGATATTGTGAAGCCATATTTGCATATGAACAAAACTCAGATGACCTAGGATCACATGTATTTGAATAATAAATGTAAATGTACACTTACCTAGTAAATGTCCATATATACTGTCATAGTTCTCCAGAATGCCAGTGACAAGAGCTGTATTTTCCTGGTCATTGAAGCGAGGATTACGTGGCTTCTCCACACGTTTCTTCCGAGCAGGTTTAGGGTCAGAGCTTGGCTGGTGCTGACTGGACTCTCCTTCTTCCAAATGGAAGAGCCTCCAAAAGCTGCCCACCAGCAAGCACGCCACCACCATCCACCCCATCAGCAACTGCGCCACCAGCAGCACTCCCAGCACCAGCACTCCCACTCCTAGCACCAGCACTCACACTCCTAGCACCAGCACTCACACTCCTAGCACCAGCACTCACACTCCTAGCACCAGCACTCCCAGCAACAGCACTCCCACTCCCAGCAACAGCACTCCCACTCCCAGCAACAGCACTCCCACTCCCAGCAACAGCACTCCCACTCCCAGCAACACCACTCGCAGCACCAGCACTCCCACTCCCTGCAACACCACTCTCACTCTCAGCAACATCACTCCCCTGAACAGTACGTTCACTCCGACGCGTACTCCCACGAGTAGCACTCCCACTCCCACCAGCATCACTCTTCCCACGCTTTGCGGGCATACTTCCAGCACTCACAAAAAACAGACAAGAAATGTACAGCCAATCACACGAAACACTTCCACATATAAAACAAGACAAAGATGTAAACAAAACAACAATGGACAAAGCTCACCCAATACACAACAAGTCTCTCAGTCAATATGCAAATGTTCAAACAGCCAGCTCTGTGCGTCTCTCTCTCTCTCACTCCCAACAACACAGAGAATGAATAGCAGTACACGTTGCCTTTAAATATGGCGCGCAATCCAAAACATGCTTGTTTCGCCTGATTCAGCAAGATTTGTGATTGGGCAACCTAACAGCACCGCGCCACGCACGCCGATACACCTGTGTGTGATCGGCTAATCATCGTGAGAGTGGGCGGATTTGTTTTCGGGTTGATTTTGAATGTATTCGGCACTTACTGCATACGGAGAGGAAAAAACGCCAATAACATGACTAATCGGTAAGATTGCCGATTTCACATAATCGACGCTTACTGCATGAGGCCCATACTCTCACATCACTGACATTCAGGGACATTTTATCACCTCTAGTCATAAAACTGCATGGAAAAGGGATTGTTTTCCATCACAGATTACATTCCAGTATGCACTGTTTTTAAGTTTGAACCCCTTTTTTAGCTTCATTCATTGTAACATCGCCGGAAGAAGAGATCAGTGTATCTCGAAAGCTCGCAAGAATAAAAGCATTTCGTTAGCCACAGAACGGTATTGTCGTAAGGTCGAAACAGCTGTCTGTGGGTGGTTTTCTGGGTATGCACCTTAACCCTGGCTGTGCTCAAAGCTGTGACCATGCAGCAAGCTTAAGCCTATAGGGAACCATGTTAAAAATGGTTTTAGAGGCAAAAAGAGACACTGTGTGCTCATTTGCATGTAATTTCCCAGAATCCCTTGCTGCATTGGAAGTGCTGTGTGCTGGGTGATAATGGGGAAAGGTGGGGTTGCAGACCTGCCTAAGACATGCAGATGAGCATACAGTTGTATTTGCATATTTGCTTTCCTGTGGAGGGTTTTTGTCACTTTTTTTACTCACCATAACTTAACTCAGTATTATGGTATAGCCCAGCGTTTCCCAAATGGTGGGTCGCGACCCGGCACCGGGCCACGGCACCAAAATTGCCGGGTCGCAGCGTGGCTTGCCGTGCGGTGTCTCCTCCCAGCCCCCCCCCCCCGCTCGAGTTAAAAAAAAATAGCAGTGATTCCCCCCGCGGTACCGCGCGCATGCGCAGGGCAAGCAGGGACCGCTCCCTTCCTCCCCCCGCTCCCAACGTGAGACGAAGGAGGAAGTACTAGCTCCTCTGCGGACCGCTTCCTCCCACGACCCGCTTCCAGAGCTCACCTCCCGTGGCACCCCCTTCCGAGCCCACCTCCCGTGGCACCCCCTCCCGAGCCCACCTCCCAGGGCACCCCCTCCCGAGCCCACCTCCCGTGGCACCCCCTCCCGAGCCCACCTCCCGGGGCACCCCCTCCTGAACCCACCTCCCGGGGCACCCCCTCCCGAGCCCACCTCCCGGGGCACCCCCTCCCGAGCCCACCTCCCGTGCCACCCCCTCCCGAGCCCACCTCCCATGCCCCCAAGCCCACCTCCCATGCCCCCAAGCCCACCTCCCGTCTCGGGCAGCAGGGGATATCGGGGGCAGCAGGGGAAAGCGTCCAGCCTCAAGGTAAGTCACCCCACCCACCCAGTCACTGTCACCCACCCAGTCACTGTCACCCACCCAGTCACTGTCACCCACCCACCCAGTCACTGTCACCCACCCAATCACTGTCACCCACCCACCCAGTCACTGTCACCCACCCACCCAGTTACTGTCACCCAGTCACTGTCACCCACCCAGTCACTGTCACCCACCCAGTCACTGTCACCCACCCACCCAGTCACTGTCACCCACCCACCCAGTCACTGTCACCCAGTCACTGTCACCCACCCACCCAGTCACTGTCAAAGTAACTGTCACCCACTCAGTCACTGTCACCCACCCAGTCACTGTCACCCACCCAGTCACTGTCACCCACCCAGTCACTGTCAAAGTCACTGTCACCCACCCAGTCACTGTCACTGTCACCCACCCAGTCACTGTCACTGTCACCCACCCACTGTCAAACCCACCCAGTCACTCACCCACCGTCTCCCACACACCCACCCAGTCACTGCCTCCCACCCAAGTGTCCCAGTCCCCCCTCCCAGTCCCCCATCCCCCCTACCCAGTCCCCCCTCCCACCCAGTCCCCCCTCCCAACCACCCAGTCCCAGTCCCCCCTCCCCCCTCCCACCCAGTCCCAGTCCCCCCTCCCCCCCAGTCCCCCCTCCCACCCAGTCCCCCCCTCCCACCCACCCAGTCCCCCCCTCCCACCCACCCACCCACCCACCCAGTCCCCCCATCCCACCCACCCTGTCCCCCCCTCCCACCCACCCAGTCCCCCCCTCCCACCCACCCAGTCCCAGTCCCCCCTCCCACCGTCCCAGTCCCCCCTCCCACTGTCCCAGTCCCCCCTCCCCTCTCCCACCCAGTCCAGTCCCCCCTCCCACCCACCCAGTCACTGCCTCCCACCCAAGTGTCCCAGTCCCCCCTCCCAGTCCCCCATCCACCCCACCCAGTCCCCCCTCCCAACCACCCAGTCCCAGTCCCCCCTCCCACCCACCCAGTCCCAGTCCCCCCCAGTCCCAGTCCCCCCTCCCCCCCAGTCCCCGCTCCCCCCCAGTCCCCCCTCCCACCCAGTCCCCCCCCTCCCACCCACCCAGTCCCCCCCTCCCACCCACCCACCCAGTCCCCACATCCCACCCACCCAGTCCCCCCCAGTCCCAGTCCCCCCTCCCCCCAGTCCCCCCCCAGTCCCCCCTCCCCCCCAGTCCCCCCTCCCACCCAGTCCCCCCCTCCCACCCACCCAGTCCCCCCCTCCCACCCACCCACCCAGTCCCCCTATCCCACCCACCCACCCAGTCCCCCTATCCCACCCACCCAGTCCCCCCCCTCCCACCCACCCAGTCCCCCCCCTCCCACCCACCCAGTCTCAGTCCCCCCTCCCACCGTCCCAGTCCCCCCTCCCACTGTCCCAGTCCCCCCTCCCCTCTCCCACCCAGTCCAGTCCCCCCTCCCACCCACCCAGTCCCCCCTCCCACCCACCCAGTCCCAGTCCCCCCTCCCACTCAGTCCCAGAGCAGTCCCTCCCACCCACCATGTCCCAGTCCCCCCTCCCACCCACCCAGTCCCCCCTCCCACCCACCCAGTCCCCTCTCCCACCCACCCAGTCCCCTCTCCCACCCACCCAGTCCCAGTCCCACCTCCCACCATCCCAGTCCCCCCTCCCCCACCCACCCAGTCCCAGTCCCCCCTCCCCCCCAGTCCCCCTCCCCCCAGTCCCCCCTCCCCCCAAGTCCCCCCTCCCCCCAAGTCCCCTCTCCCCCCCAGTCCCCCCTCCCCCCTCCCACTCAGTACCCCCCCCCACCCACCCAGTCGTCCCCCTCCCACCCACCCAGTCCCAGTCCTCCCTCCCACTGTCCCAGTCCCCCCTCCCACCGTCCCAGTCCCCCCTCCCCCTCCCACCCAGTCCCAGTCCCCCCTCCCACCCACCCAGTCCCAGTCCCTGTCTCCCCTCCCCCCCAGTCCCCCCTCTCTCCTCCCACCCAGTACCCCCCCACCCACCCAGTCCCCCCCTCCCACCCACCCAGTCCCCCCCTCCTCCCACCCATCCAGTCCCTGCCCCCCCCCCTCCAGTCACTCACATCCGTCATTGCCTGAAATTCACTGTTTGTGTCTGTGTACATATAGGGGAGAGCGAGTGTGTGTGTGTGTATCAGGGGCTGTGTGTGTATCTGTATCAGTGTCTGTGTGTGTGTATCAGAGTTTGTGTGTATCAGTGGCTGTGTGTGTGTGTGTATCTGTATCAGTGTCTGTGTCTGTGTCTGTGTCTGTGTCTGTGTCTGTGTGTGTGTGTGTGTGTGTGTGTGTGTGTGTGTGTGTGTGTGTGTGTGTGTGTGTGTGTGTGTGTGTATATCAGTGTGTATATCAGTGTGTGTGTTTGTGTGTGTGTGTATCAGTATAAGTGTGTGTGTGTGTGTATCAGTGTCTGTGTATCAGTGTCTGTGTGTATCAGTGTCTGTGTGTATCAGTGTCTGTGTATCAGTGTCTGTGTGCATCAGTGTGTGTGTGTATCAGTGTGTGTGTGTATCAGTGTCTGTGTGTGTGTGTATCAGTGTCTGTGTGTGTGTGTAGCAGTGTCTCTGTGTGTGTATCAGTGTGTGTGTGTGTGTAGCAGTGTCTCTGTGTGGCTGCGTGTGTGTGTCAGTGGCTGCGTGTGTGTGTTTATCAGTGGCTGTGTGTGTATCAGTGTGTGTGTATCAGTGTGAGTGTGTCAGTGGCTGCGTGTGTCAGTGGCTGCGTGTGTCAGTGGCTGCGTGTGTATCAGTGGCTGTGTGTGTGTGTATCAGTGGCTGTGTGTGTGTCTGTGCAGGCCCTATAGGCCAGTATAGGCGATAAATTTTTTAGTGGGTCACGAAGGAGAAGTTCAAAAATAACCGGGTCATGGAAAAAAAAGTTTGGGAAACCCTGGTATAGCCTATCCCATAGCCTCTTTGCATACCCAGTTAAAATCAACCCCACACTGATGAGACCCATTAAGGTCGAAACAGCTGTCTGTGGGTGGTTTTCTGGGTATGCACCTTAACCCTGGCTGTGCTCAAAGCTGTGACCATGCAGCAAGCTTAAGCCTATAGGGAACCATGTTAAAATGGTTTTAGAGGCAAAAAGAGACACTGTGTGCTCATTTGCATGTCATTTCCCAGAATCCCTTGCTGCAGTGGAAGTGCTGTGTGCTGGGTGATAATGGGGAAAGGCGGGGTTGCAGACCTGCCTAAGACATGCAGATGAGCATACAGTTGTATTTGCATATTTGCTTTCCTGTGGAGGGTTTTTGTCACTTTTTTTACTCACCATAACTTAACTCAGTATTATGGTATATATATATATATATATATATATATATGTATATATACACGGGTCCCTTTTTGTTGTTGTTTCTTTTTGGACTGATTCAAAAGTGTGATACGATCGGATGAGCTCACCTTGTCAAATGAATCAGAAATCAGACCAGGATCATACCCTTTTGATAAGAACTTGCTCTCAAGTACTGTGGACTGGTTCCTAAAGTCAACATCCCTTGTGCAGTTCCTACGTATTCTGTGGAACTGTCCCAAGGGAATATTGTCGAGCCATTGCTTGTGATGATTGCTGGACGCATGGACATAGCTATTGACAGACACAGACTTGAAATGTGTGGTGGTAATAATATTCAAGTCTGTGTCTATACTGAGAGCCAGATCCAGAAAAATGGTGGTTAGATTGCTAATCTCGAATGTGAATTTTAACCCCAACAGATTATCACTGAAGGAACTCAGAATGGCAGATAACACCGATTTATCCCCATCCCAAATGATGATAATATCATCTATGAAACGGCCATAGTATACGAGACCCGCCCCGAGCAAGGTGTTTTGCCATATGGTCGATTCCTCCCAATACCCCATAAAGAGGTTGGCATAGCTAGGAGCGAATCTCGTACCCATGGCCGTTCCACAGATCTGTAAATAAAAATTGTCTTCAAATAGAAAATAATTGTGTGTGAGGATAAAGTGAATACATTCTAAAATAAATGACTTGTGTTTATCCGGAAAAGACAAATCCCTGTCCAACCAAAATTTAATAGCTTCTAGCCCCCTGGCATGTTCAATACAGGTGTAAAGCGATGTAACGTCGCATGTTGCCCATAGATATGTTGGTTTCCACTTGATCTCGGAGATAGAATCGATGACATGGAGCGTGTCCCTAATATGGGACTTAAGCGTGACTACATAGGGATGGAGAAAGTAATCAACATACTGGGACAGGCTCGATGTCATCGAATCCACCCCCGATACTATGGGTCTGCCAGGGGGGTTGGACATGGATTTGTGCACTTTGGGTAAGTGATAAAAGATGGGAGTGCGGGGATGTGTGGAATATAAAAACTTAAATTCAGCTTTAGAAATGATACCATCACCCTGTGCAGTAGTAAGGAGTTCCTTCAGTAACAACTGATAGGGGACCACTGGATCGGACTCTAACAAGGTGTAGGAGACCCGGTCACCCAGGAGTCTGCACGCCTCAGCGAGATAGGCTGACAGATCCTGGATGACCGTGCCTCCCCCCTTGTCCGCCTGTCTGATAACTATTCCATGATTAGCCTTAAGCTTGTCCAGTGCGTCCAGCTCACCCTTGGATAAATTTGGATTAAATTTCTTGGGTTTTATACACAAAAGCTCGAAATCTCGCAGGACCAGATTGTAGAACGTGTCCACAAATCCCCCCTTAGATTGGTATGGGAAGAAGACTGACCTGGGTGCAAATGGTGAGTGCATAATATTACAATCCTCATCAGCGCCAACCTCCACAGACCTGGTGGGATGAATGGACCGCTCAAAATTGTCAACAAGTTCTGGTGATCCGGACAATGAATCCGATTCCATCAATAACGAGGTGAGCGCATCAATACAGACCCTCTCCTGTGTATCAAAAACAATGGTAGAATCAGTTCTTTTATTATTTGTCTCCTGAATCTTATAGTGTCTATTCAGTGTTATTTTCCTAATGTAACTATTCAGATCAATGAATAGCTGAAATAGATTTGGGCCAGTGTTAGGAGCGAAGGAAAGACCCTTCTCTAATAACGATTTGTCAGAGTCTGTCAATATGGTGGTGGATAAGTTAAATATATTACTGCTCTCTAAAGCACCAATTTCCCTTCGTCTGTTTTCCTTCTTCCTCTGGACGATTCTGCCTGCCCTAACTCCTCTGCCCCTCTTTTTCCCTGACCAGATGGTCTGTTTGGGGCCTCTCGGTCCCAAAGGGGATATTGTCTGTCTGGATCCTTCCCCTTCAATCTCCCCTCCTGTCTCAGAGCCCTGTCCAAAAAATGGGCTGACCTGTGGGTGGTGGCAGGTTCCCTAGACTTGGGCCCTCCACCAATATCAGCTGACACCCCCTCCGCACCCCGCACCTCAGTACCACCAGACCTATCCCCAGAGTCCCCAGGAAGAGGATCAACCTCCAGGGCAGTGTAGCCTCTCCCAGTGTGGTGTTGTGGGGGTCCCATGGAGGTGCCCTGTGTGGTCTGCTGTGACGTGTGACTGGAGGGGGCATGGCTGGATGTATCTCTTGATTGGTGGCGACCTCCCCTACCAGACCTAGAGCCTGACCTGTACCTACCCCCCTTCCTGTAATTGAAATTCTGGGTCCGTTTCCAGATCCTAACTTTGTCCGTGGCATAGTCCTCTTTATCACGGTTGAGTTTCATATCTTTCCTATCTATGACCTCTTTTTCAAAGGTGATAACTCTCCTGCTAGTTTCTCATCATATTCTTTAAATTCCTCTGTGTCACAGTGCGGTTTGAGCAAAGATTGGATTTTCTCTATCTCCAACTCTAGCTCTTTAACTTTGGTGTCCCTAAATTCTATTAGGAGTTTCATTAATGAAAATGAACATCTATCTAGTGTCTCATTCCAATCTCTTGTAAAGTCTGGGTTAGTCTCAAATGTAGGGGATTTAGTCACCCTTAAACCTCTGGGAATTATCTTGCGGTCTATATAATCTTGTAGGGAACAAGCGTCCCACCAGTGCCTCATTTCTTCTTACATTAGCGTTTCTAATGTAAAGAAGTTCCCCTTAATATCTATTTTGTCTTCATTATCCATATCAATCTCTATATTTGCTAGGGGAATTAATCCACTTCTCCTGGAGTACCTCTCTTTCGCTGATTGCATCATAGTGACAATGTGTATGAACCAGAGGCAGCAGCTCAAGGGTTAATGATATATTTATATATATATAAGGGAGTGGCTCAGTGAGTATAAGACACTGACTGGCACTGAGAGTTTGAAGCAGGGGAGCCTGGTTCAATTCCCGGCTCCTTGTGACCTTGGGCAAGTCACTTTATCTCCCTGTGCCTCAGGCACCAAAAAAAAAAAACATCGATTGTAAGCTCCACGGGGCAGAAGACCTGTGCCTGCAAAATGTATCTGTAAAGCGCTACGTATAACTAGCAGCGCTATACAAAAACATGTTATTTTATTTTTATTATATATATATATTTATATATATTGTGACATAGTCCAAAGATGTTAGGCAGCTTTCTGCCCCATTTTAGAGCAGAAAGTGCAGGAATAGTTACAAATGATCCGTTCCACAGCTTCCCATTACCTCAGGCAGCTGGATGGAAAATCCAGACCACAGATTACAATGGCTCTAGTTCTCCCTCACCTGCTCTTCTAATCACATGCACAGGTATTTAGAGCAGAGAGGTTTTGCATTTCACTCTCTCTCCTTGGAGCCTGGGGGCTGGGGGTGTCGCTACTCTCCTGCATCCAGTATCGAGGTTGACGGCCTCTCCACGTATGACAGTACCAGAGGATTTGCCTGGACACCACGAACAGATAAGACAAAACAAATGATTACTGCTGTTGCTAAAAGACTGTGCTGTATCTTGTGTCCCTAAATGAGAGAGCATTGTTTTAAGCTGGGGAACCAGTTTAGTTGGCCAGCAGCTGTTAGAGAGACTGATTCTGATGTGTAGTTAGATCCCTGAAAGGGATAGGATTTGCTTATATGATTTTGGTTTTATTTCTTGAAATAACAGTGTGGGAAATATTGTAACACTGAAATGTGTGAACTGCTGAATGAAAGTATCTGAGTACCTCTAACCTACACATGTTAAAGCTGCAGTACCTTACTTGGATGAAAATAAAGCAGGCAGAAGCCTGAGTTAAGCAGCATAATACTTTGCATGATCCTGTTTGTTGTATAATTAACCCTAGAAGACTGTGTCGGGAAGAACCCAGACAGACGTCAGCACTACAAAAGAGGGGCGTTTGTCACATATGGTGGAGAATGCGGGTCGACACTAAAAAGTCTGTGGGTTTGCAAATAAATGCGGGGGTTTAAAATGGCCGCCGAGCTGAACTAAAGTACAGATGCTATGAGTGAAGTCTGTCCCAATGTGTATATCAGTTGTGCTTCTAGCATACACAGAGAATGTGCGAAGTGTGGATGCAATAGCACCCTGAACCCAAACAGAAAACCAAAATGTTTTGCTGAAGAAGAAAAAATAAAAAAAAATTGCATCTAGCAAGTGCTGTTTGTAAAGCTAATGCATTTTGCTGAAGTGAGTGAATTTGCAGCTAGCAAGTGCTGTATGCAAGTTGCTGAAGGGAGTGAAATTGCAGCTAGCAAATTGTTCCTGCCAGGTTTCTAAAATGGCCGACGTGAAATGTTTATTTTGTAATGTACATAATCATGAAAAACAGTGTCCCTTCAGGCCATACGATGATGATGATGATGATGATGACGACTCGTATGTGGCCCCTGGAGGAGAGCCGTACCCACAGATGAATTTAGTATGCTGGGCCTGTCATAAAGTAGGTCACATGGAAGATGTGTGCCCCAAAATTTTCAAAGACAAACAGCTGCAAAAGCAAGCAACGCCCTATGTGTGCAAGCAAGATGTGGAAGCTGATACCAGTGAGTGTGTGCCCAGTACCACTGATATCTCTGGAGCTAATAAAGCAAAAAGAAAGAAGAAGAAAAAGAAAACTGTCCCTCAAGTCACAGGGGAAGTAACCGAGCCACTTGAACCTGCGCTGTCAGGACATGCGTCAGAAAGGCGCCGAGATGTGCTGCAGACCGGAGTGATCGGCAGAATTGTCACGGGAACAGTGGCAAAGGAAAAGGAGGAGCAAAGGGAAGCTGAATCCTTGAACCAGGATAAAGAGGCTTTGGTTTCTGCACTCCAAGCTGCCCGCCATAATTATGAAGTCCTGTGGCAGGATTTGGTGAAGGAGCGAAAATGTTGGAAGAAGGAGCAAGAATCTAACAATAAGGTGCGAGAAGCGAACGCCGAGTTACAGAGGTGTATACTTCCAGCTTTACAAGAGCACGAGGCTTTGAAGAAAACAGAGTCTCTCTTACGGAGTGAGCTGGAAGAGGTGACGACTAGTCTGGAAAAGGCCAACACCGTAATTGTCACCATGGATGAAAAACAGATTAAGTCTGACAAATTGATTGCTATCCTAAAACAGAAATACGGGAAGGCTCTACAAGAGGTTCATGCGCTCAGCACAGAGGTGCAACACTTGCGCCTGGAGGGCCACGGTCTGAACACAGAGCTGGGAATGTTGAAGCAAACCCATGAGATTGCTCTAAATGAGTTAGAGACTGTAAAGCAAGAAAATGAGACTCTGAAATTGGAAAATTCAGATTTGACTGACCAAGCAGAAAAAATAAAGAAACAGTTGACTCAGGAAAAATTAGAAGTGCAGGAAGCACTGATGCACACTCAGAGCCAGCACCAGGAAGAAATGGACGCTCTGAGAACAGAATTGCGAGATGTATGCACAAAACAGAATTCTCTCGTGGAGGAACTTAACATTTTGAAAAAGGAGGAAAGCATTAGAATAATTCAGAAGCACTGCAAAGCTCTTATCCAAGGAAGAAGGGAAAGAGAAAATTATCAGCGTAAACGCGCCGCAACTATCATCCTACAGGCTGCCTACAGAGGGATGAAAATTCGTGTGTTCAATCACCGGAATAAAGCAGCCTGTGTTCTTCAATCATTCTACCGTGCCCGCATGGTACGAAACAGGTTCCTCATTATGAAAGGAGCAACTATAAAAATCCAGTCTCTGACTAGGATGACACAGAACAGGATTCGCTATCAAACCCTGAGAAATGCGTCACTGGTTATCCAGCGGTACTTCCGCCTGAATAAATGTAGACCTCAGGAAAGAGAGGTCCAAGACTACATGCCTGCCGGCTGCAAAGGTAAAATGCCACAGGGTACAGCCGGAGTTAGTGAGAGCCCCATCAAGGTGAAGGTGCTCCAGGTAGTCAGTGCTTCATCTTCTAAGTACCATATAATTGCCCCAAAGGAAAAATCCCAAATCTCTGAGAGGGATGATCGTGAGAAAATACATGGCAGTAAGAAGTACCTTAAAGGTTCAAAGGTCGCAAATCAAAAGCGACGAAGGTCAACGCTGGCCTTGAATTTTTCCGGATCTCGCCACTCTGGGCCACAATATAAAGACAAAGACTATCCGGGCCCAGAGTTCCGTCAGAAGCTAAAGAAACAGTCCAGTCATTTGCAGTTTGCAGCGGCCTATGAAATAAAGTCAGGAAATGTAATGGACTGGAAGTCAAAGAAAAAAAAAAAAAAATGTGTTTGGGGAATTGACCGATATTTTTTTGTTATTACACGTGTGGACTATGTCACGGACACTTAACTATGCAAATAAGCTATTGTAGTTAAGGTATATTAGGCCTCTAGAATAAGCATTTTGTCAAGGGTACAGTGTTATATTGGTTCTCTGTGTTGAAAATGTAGCTAAACTACAAATTAATATACAGGGTTGATGGCCCTTTCAGTTGGTAAATTATATAATGAAGTTCATATTCGTGTCATGTGAATACTTAATGTTGTACTGAGGAGTTAGCTCAAGTATTTCAGGTAGGACGCTCACCCCAGTGAGGTCCATGGCCACTCACCCCAGTAGGTGTGAGCTGGGGAGGGGGATATGTGACATAGTCCAAAGATGTTAGGCAGCTTTCTGCCCCATTTTAGAGCAGAAAGTGCAGGAATAGTTACAAATGATCCGTTCCACAGCTTCCCATTACCTCAGGCAGCTGGATGGAAAATCCAGACCACAGATTACAATGGCTCTAGTTCTCCCTCACCTGCTCTTCTAATCACATGCACAGGTATTTAGAGCAGAGAGGTTTTGCATTTCACTCTCTCTCCTTGGAGCCTGGGGGTTGGGGGTGTCGCTACTCTCCTGCATCCAGTATCGAGGTTGACGGCCTCTCCACGTATGACAGTACCAGAGGATTTGCCTGGACACCACGAACAGATAAGACAAAACAAATGATTACTGCTGTTGCTAAAAGACTGTGCTGTCCCTAAATGAGAGAGCATTGTTTTAAGCTGGGGAACCAGTTTAGTTGGCCAGCAGCTGTTAGAGAGACTGATTCTGATGTGTAGTTAGATCCCTGAAAGGGATAGGATTTGCTTATATGATTTTGGTTTTATTTCTTGAAATAACAGTGTGGGAAATATTGTAACACTGAAATGTGTGAACTGCTGAATGAAAGTATCTGAGTACCTCTAACCTACACATGTTAAAGCTGCAGTACCTTACTTGGATGAAAATAAAGCAGGCAGAAGCCTGAGTTAAGCAGCATAATACTTTGCATGATCCTGTTTGTTGTATAATTAACCCTAGAAGACTGTGTCGGGAAGAACCCAGACAGACGTCAGCACTACAAAAGAGGGGCGTTTGTCACAATATATATACACACACACACACACACACATTCCCAATGATTAAAAATAAAGAAGTGCAAAAAGAAAACATTATGGAAATGTATAATTTATAATAAAAAAGGCAGAATTGAAAAACATGCGAGGTGTGTAAACATATGACACATGAATTGTATATCTATTAATATAATATAGCGTTATAAGTCAAACGTATTTGTTTTTTTGTCAATAAAATTGTGTTTTGATTTTTATGATTTACATTGAATGAAACACTTTTTTGAGTAGCGGCATTTAGATACTTTACAATTCAAAATATATGTATCTTACTTTAGTTATGATACTGTAAGTCAATTATATTGTGTATTCCAAGTGATAGTATGGAAATTGCAACAACAAAATAAATCAAATAAATTATAATCTCAAATCTCTTTCATTGAATTAAAAACATTACCATCACAAATACAATTTCTGTGACAAAGCACTGACAAAAGAAAAATACGTTTCACTTACAATGCGCGTGCTCAGCGCACACAACTTTTTTTTCCGTTAGTAGATTCATTGGACTTTCTCAAAACTGTCATATGATCGTGGCCCAAAAAAATGTCTTTGTTTTATGCCTTTTGGGTGATTTGGAACAATATGTTTTTAGATGTCTCTTGCCTTAGAAAGATAAGAATATTTTTCCATTCTTTATCTTCTCTATAATCATAAAATCAATGTCAGTCTTTATAAGCGGTTACAGGGAAAGTAATAATTCTACTGCCATATGCTTTGGGTTCTGTTTGTATGAATAGTATCATTTAAATGCACATTTTTATTGCATTATTAAAGCAGATTGCTTAATTTAAATGTACAAATTTGCTGTACAATACATTGGTGCCAATCTATCATTTTCCCCAGGTGTGATTCATTTTTCATAAACATTATTTCACATTCTCTGAACTCAGGAGTCAATGTTACTAAGATTTGTATATTTCTTATCAAGTTTTTTTTATAAATGTCAAAAAGAAAGTTACAACCTGTAAAACGTCCTTGAAAGGGATATAGGCGCTTCCCCAATAACTAAAAAAATAAACCTGCTGTAGCACAAAGCCTTTGCACTAGGAGAATCTACTGTGCATATTGTATATAAGGACACTTTTTGCCACTAAGCTAGAGTGTATAGTTATCTATACAAGTTATCTCAACTTCTGATGGTATATACAGAGATATACAGTAGGATCTAAGTGAACCCAATAAGAGAAGGATCCAATGAAATGACAGATGTATGTACATATCCAAATGATTATGTATGAATATGAATAATTCTAAAAGTGGGAGTTATTTCTCCAGTTAGGCTTGGAAAGTATAAGCATATCAAATACTATGGTGTAATCATAAGGATACAAAACTTAAATATACTAACTATTTGAAAATGTAAATCACCATACTGTACATTTGAAATACAGATGAGACCAGAAATGAAGAGTCCCAATTCAATGAGGTAGAGATAGTTTTGTAGGCTATGGGGCTCTTATTATAATAGTAGGAATCTATAAAGTAGTAAATTCTAGTTGTCACTACTGTCTGGAGAGCAGCTCAGTGGACCGTTTTCAGCCTGCAGGTGAGATAACTAAAATAGGCAGGGAAGAGAGAATAAGTGACTGGCTCACAGACACATTGTTGGTATAATTTACAAAAGGTAAATAAAAAAAAGTGACTTTCGACAAAACTCACTATAAATTCATTGTCACCAGGATAACCTTGGTTGACTTCCTTCAGCCCTATTCAACACCTTCTCACTCGCCTTGCACCTTGCAATGTGGTTTGCAACCACTTTCAGGATAACATTGAAAGGTCAATAACCATTCTCAACCTTATTAGATCCAAAATATCGAAACAGCTGTCTGTGAGTAGGTTTGCTTATCATGCAATTCTTTAACCCAGGCGGTGCTAAAAAGCTGTGCAACACAGCAGGCATACGCTTATCCCTATAAAGGTCCATGTTAAGATGGATATGAAGCAAAAAGTGACACACTTTGGTCATTTGCAGGTCATTTCCCAGAATCCGTGACTGCAGTGGAAGCATTGTGGGCCTATTTGAGATATGTGAATGTGCTAATAATTGTTCTGTTTTTTTTTTTTTTTTTGCTGTATGGTGGAGGGTTTTGGGCACTTTTTAACTCGTCATAACTTACTTTGTACATTTTGTTAAGTATTTTACAAGAAAGCTATTTATATCTTCTTGTTCCTTGGTCATTAAAAAGTCTTCAGAGATTCTGACGGGCGTGACAATTCTTGCCTCATCCATGTCACTATAAAAATGTTTTTAGAACCCCTAGACTTTGTAGAAACAATATTATATAAATGAAACATTAATTAATTAATATTTGTATTTAACAACCCTTGTTTGAATACAGCGAAAGTTTTTTCCCCATAATGTGATAAATATCCCAAACTAAACCCAAACAAATTAAGTTTTGGTAAAAACCAGAACATTTGTTTTAGAACTGAACCCGTGTCCAAAACCAAAACACTCATATTTTTTTAGAGCAAAAATTATAAGTGAAAGAGTTTATTGTTACCCAATACACGTTACCTGTCTGTAGTTTAAAAGTCTTTGAGAATTATAGACAATATTCCCTGCACAGACTTTTCTATTTTCTTAAAAAATGTTTTGGAAATTATTTCATGCGTAAAACCTTTGATTACAAATCCTTCTACATGTACATGTTGATTCTTTACAATGTTATACATATCCACTATTCTTTACAATGGTATACATAGCCACTATTCTTTACAATGGTATACATAGCCACTATTCTTTACAATGCTATACATAGCCACTATTCTTTACAATGGTATACATAGCCACTATTCTAGGTTTTAAGTTACATGTGTTTTCTTTATTTTGCCCGATTAATCTTTTTACAGCAGTTGTTTCACTGGACTGAAGTACTGTAAATTAAACAGGATTATGTGGTTCAATTGATTACATGTTCCAAAAATAAAGTTAATGGATTTAATTCAAGATTACAAATGCTTTTCAAGGAACAGTATTTACTTTTTATCAAATGTTTCATCAGTGTCTCTGAAGACTTTGACTTAAAACCCTATATTTAAGATTTCTGTGTTAAAACATCTATTAAAAAAGACCTACTCTATTGGTTACTCTGCTTGCTCTGTTAATGGTATCACTTAAAAAAAAAACAATTAAAGGTATATTGAACTGCATTTTATAAAATGTGTATTTATCTTTAATCTATATTTCACAACTTAATGGTTCAAATGTTCTATGTCATTATTGTAAATACCAGCTAGCTGGAGAAGATAGTGTATTCATTAAGGAATAGTTTTTAAGATGTATATTAGAGGGAAGAGCAGTGCTGATAAAGTATAGTGTCTTTTTATCTCACTATTATTTCAATTATCCCTTTTGTATTCTAATTGTGAATCAATTGAAAGTTATTTGTTATATAATTACGCATGATGATGATTTCATATTTTTAAAAGACAATTCAGTTATTACATATTAGTTTGTTACTGTATCTCTGCCAAATAACTCTTTTTTTTTTAGAGCACATACTCACCCAAAAGGATTAGTACAGAACAGGGAAACATTGTTCTTCCTAAAGTTAGGGTAGTGAAGGTATTTGAAGCTGGTTTTAAAGTTGGCTTGATTTCACAAGCTTTATTTTAATGGAAAATTAACTCTGCGTAAAATAAAGGGCTCAGCTTAGCAAAAAAATTCTACATGAATGCACAAATTCATTTTCCATGCATATCATATTAGCTCACTACAGAATTTATTCATCTAATTATTTCAATAACTTAAATTAACTAAAGGGCATTAAATGCAAATATAGAACAAGACTTAAAGAGCAGCTGACTCATTATGACAACACGTTTTAAGTGGCTGCTGTACATGAGAATTCATTTTCTTCATGAACGTAATTCGGAATGAGTTGGAGATTAACTCTAATTTAAAATGGAAATGGGATGGAGTAGCACTTCAGAATGAGTTTCTACATGGTTGCTAAACAGGTTACATGTTTTAGAAAGGTGACCACAACTTACCTACACTGCTTCAGTGTTTCCTGCTTTGTTGTCTCCTCCTTTCCCCTCCCACATCCACAAGGTTCTAAGAAAAATAAAACAATAATAAAATATCAATAATAGGCATTCATTAATAGGCCAAAAGTCTGATCCAACTATCTTGTTGGATGATAATGGAACAACTACGTCATCAAGAGTAGAGGGATCATTTGAAACAGGGTGACTCACTGTGGTCCCTATTCAATATAATGTGAAGTGGTCTCCTTACTCAGGAAGATTTCAGATCCATTCATTTGAATGGGTAGGAAAGGCACCTGAGCAAGACAAAATGGACTTTATAGTTGATTGGCACAATCACAACTAACAGAATAAGCAACTATCACTTCTTAAATCGATTGGAACAACAAGCAGGACAATATAGTGAAATGAGCTTAATAATAGCCCTGATAGCAGTTAAACCAAATTGTAACATTGTTGTGCATTTTTTTGGTGTCTGGAATAACTAAGAACAGGCTATGAATTGAAATGTTCTAGCTGCGTACCTCATGATAGTGTTACATCGTCTAATATACCCCTTACATTGGATATCAAGGAGTAATAAGCGATATCTCATATTGAAATTCAGATATAAAAGATCTATTGTAAATTGCTCCAGAGATCATTTGTTGAATAAATCCCAGGGTTATTTTCACTAAATTGTTACTTTTCTCTGTTAATTTATTTGTTTCTTTAATTTGCATGCTTTATTTAACACTGTCATTCACTTGAGCATTTGTGAAATACTAAACTAATAGATGAATTTGTTCTAACAGATTATGATTTTTTAAATTTAACTAACAAAATAAAGGATTTTCACACATCTAGAACATTTAAAAATTGTACGTATCAAATCCACAAATTATTTGTAATTCTTTATATAACAATGGTAGTACTGTAGCAACATACGGTGTACATACAGTACATAAGGATTTTATATCTTAAGGGTCAGGGCATGCTTGCACTTTTGTGAAAGGGCTGCTTGCACTTTTGTGGAAGTTAAATGCATGTTTGCTTTCTGGCATCAAGTGCACCACTTTTCGTCTTTCTTTCTGTTTCTGTCTTTTTTTTTTTTTGCTGGGCCCAGCGATCTTGTTTTGTTTCCTTTACCTGAAACTTTACTAACCTTTAATGTGGTGTCCTGAGGTCAGTCAGTACAATGCAGGTGTGGTTGGTGTTAAACACAGTCTGATGTTACACAGCCATGGGGCAGTCCCTATTAAAAAGGAAAAGAGCGTGTCCTTCCTGCATACCATCCAGGGTAGATTATACCATGGTATGTTGGGGGGGGATCAAAGTAAGTGATACTGAATGTCATTTATTTTGCAGAGTAAAGACATGCATGGAATGTTTGTAAAAAGGTACTATTTTGGGGGCTTGCTATAGAAAATTGTATGTTGTGTGAAGTGTATTATGCTTGAAAATTGTGTAAGTTTTGGGAGACAACTCCCCTGTGTGGTATACTTAATTTGATTTGGTCCAAATTAACCAGTAATAAAAGGGAGGGAGTTTCTTTCCCTGGGGTCTCCTTATGCAGTCCTTGTTGCTGCTATGTGATATGAGGATGTCTGTGGAACTTCAGTGAAAGGATGCAAACTTTCTAATGCAGATATTGCTGGCTACTCTCTGTATGGAGACATCACGCTGGGGGAACTTGTTGTTGTACACCTGAATGTGGAATACCTAATAAAAAGAAGGTTCAGAGAACAGCAAAAGCCTCTTCCATTCTTCCCAGGGTCTGATGCTGCTGCTTCTTTAAACAAAGGCTGGGACGCAACCTTTCACAGTATAGGACCAACATGTTTTGCACTTTTAATAAATCACATTTGTAGTGATTGCAGTGACTCCATTCTATTTATCACAATTACATCCCCAAACCTTAATAGATCCAGATGTGTGGCTGGGGCATACTCCATCCCACAATGAGCAGCTACTTAACCTTTTGTTTCAATATTGCCTCTTTTTCCCTCTATATTTCAAGCTCTAATGCGCTGGGCCCGTATTACCTTCTGTATCTGTTTGTGCAAGTTTGTCCTTATTTGTATGTCGTTCTGTTGGTCATTGATGTCAATCTGAACACCCATTGTACCACCTGTGGCATATGTTGGCTCTTTACAAATTTGTATTAATAATAATAATAATAATAATAATAATAATAATAATAATAATAATAATAATAATAATTGCAGTGCCCTGTATTTTCCAGCAAAAATATTGTTGGTCATTTTTCTGTCAAAACAATGTGCAAGTTTGTGCCAAATCCACAAGCCATTTTTGATTGCTGCAACCCATTGCCATATGGATACACTGGCGACACGTTTTATTGAAGTGCGGCCAGTTCCGCAAGCCGGGAGATTTCCCGGCTTGCTAGTGGCATCCCCTCGGCGTGTCATCGGGTGCCTGCGCCCCCTGCACGCGCGTCCAGGGCTCCCTGAGGGAGCCCTGGTGTCCCGCGATGTGGGGGACGGCGGCAGGGGGTTCCGGGGGACCCGACGGACCCGGCAGCGGGAGGAAGAAAGCCCCGATCGGAGGGCGCTCCTCCGCTGCTTCGGCGCGCGCCCGGCACCCTCCGGCGCGCGCCAGGTTACTGCTGCGGCCGAGAACGGGCAAATGCTCGAATAAACTCGGCCGCAGCAGTACTACAGCAATATCAGGAACATATTTAATTAAATGTCTTATGTTTTATACCTTCATTATTAAGACATTTAGAGGTAGATACTAAAAGCTCTGTAAAATTTGGCCTACTAAAGTGAAGTTACCTAAATATGTAACGTCCGTTTGTTTTCCTCAATTTAACAGGCATCCTCAAGCTAATGATATGCAAAAACAAAAGCAGTCTGCCCAACTAGCATTGTTACATTACCTGTATGAACAGGGATTACCATTTCACTGTGATACATTAAACAATACACCGCACATGCCCAGTGGGAAACAATATAATGGGAGTTCCAATTAACGTACATGTTTCAAATAACGCATGTGCGTTACCGAACATAATACCCATGAGCATGTTGCAAATTTAAATAAATACACATTACAAACTGAATTACTCAGCCATATAAGCTAGAAAGTTGAAATGGTGACATGGCTGTGTTTCCACCTGAGTTTTCACTACTGCTGCTGGAACCAGTGCGCCTGCTTCAGATGTTTAAAGAAACCAAATTCTCAAGTTCACTGAGGAGGAACTTGAGATTCTCCATTCTAATGGAGTGGTGGACAACCACCCAAACTTATTGGGTGTTTTGTGCTCATGCACTAGCAGTGTTGAAAAACAGAGGATTTGGATCAGGATCCTCACCCGCATGAAGCCCTGGGGAACACAAGCTGCACAATAGATATACTTAAGAAGCGCTGGGCCGACAGCAAGTTAAAGCTGTCTGACCATGCGACCAATGCCAGGAAGAAAGGAGGGAACTACCTGCTCACCTTCATCTCAAGGATAAGGAGCAGCAGCTGGGTGAGGTAATTACTACCTCCCAGGTCTTGGGACTTCCTGGTCTAATGGACAAAGATGATCAGAAAATACATTACATATATTATGCACTATGTATTAAACTCATGTATATTGTACGTGTCACTTTATACACAACCTTAAAGATCAGAACAAAGATTAGTGTATTATTTGAACCGCAGTCACACAAACAGGTGTTTATAAGTTTGCTACATAATGTATGCAACATGCTTCAATGTCTGCCCTCATAAGATTAGAAAACACTATAGGCCATGCCTTGCACATTGAAGTAAGGTGGCAATCAGTATAAAGTTATCCTTTTACTCTTTTAGGACCATATAACTGCTCACTATCCACAATAACACTAGTTTATTCATCAGTTAAAGAGTCTCAGTATCTTTAAATCTGATTAATCTAAATACCCACCATACCCAGAACTTATCTCCTAAGATTCACCGTCAGCAACCTGCTTATAGTATTATGGTTCACTGATTATTGGTGCTCTTCCATCTGTTAACCATCACCCTACTGCTATAGCTACACAGTTGACAAGAATGAAGCAGACATCAAGGTGCAAAGTTGGGGTCGTCAGAAACTTGATGCACCAGAACAGCAGTACAATGAGTAACATCATGGGGAAGATCACAACAGCACTGAATGGACTGACATGGGCAGTGCTGCAGGGGATGGAGAGCCAGCAAGCCCCCTCCATGATGAAGACACTGGCAGCATCCAGTGAGTTCCTGCCCACATTAGGGGTCTGAATAGTGCTGTTGACTACACCTCCTCCATCCCTTGTGGAGTCACTCATGCCACCTCCAGTGCCCATGGCAAAAGTAAGGCTTCACATCCCATGCAAAAATATAGGTATGTGAGGGAAGGGGAAGGAAAGGAGTGGGGAATGGACTGGGCGCTCCCAGATGAACCAATAATGTTGTTAGGAATACAACTTATATACACACAATATAACACCAATAGTGAAAAATAGAAGTGTAAAGGGCAGCTCAACTTCATCTGATGGGACAGTTCCAGATCCCAGAAGGGTAGATTTTGTTGCTTGGAGATGAGGAGGAGCGCAGGCAGGTATAGCAAAATATGCAAGAAAAAATAACATATATAGTGCAGATGGTAAAACACTGTGCAGATAGATGTAATCTATAGAATAGAACTCACAAAAATCGCAGAAAGTATCACGTGTCAGAGATTCTTCTCTCTCTGACTGGAGCCCTTTGTGCAGTAACAGGGTGATCCCTCAAGGAACGGATATATATGAATAAAGAGAAAAGCCACAATAGTGCATACTATTCCAACATTTGTATTAGTCACACAATTAACACGAGTATATCACACTCACATTTGCCATGTATAAATCAGATGGGGGAGAGAACCGTAGCTCGTTATATGGTGGTGCAGATGCAGGCAGCTTCACAGCGTTTTGGATTCTCTTACTGTGTCTTCCGCATATGTCACAGCCGTCGCGTCACTTCCGCTATCGCGTCACGGCTAAGGGCGGAAGTTCCCACTGGACGAGATCTTTGCCCGGATTCTGCCAGTCCTTCAGAGCGGGTTCCCTCACTACAAACTCTACGCGTTTCGCCAGATGCTTCGTCCAGTGGGAACTTCCGCCCTTAGCCGTGACGCGATAGCGGAAGTGACGCGACGGCTGTGACGTATGCGGAAGACACAGTAAGAGAATCCAAAACGCTGTGAAGCTGCCTGCATCTGCACCACCATATAACGAGCTACGGTTCTCTCCCCCATCTGATTTATACATGGCAAATGTGAGTGTGATATACTCGTGTTAATTGTGTGACTAATACAAATGTTGGAATAGTATGCACTATTGTGGCTTTTCTCTTTATTCATATATATCCGTTCCTTGAGGGATCACCCTGTTACTGCACAAAGGGCTCCAGTCAGAGAGAGAAGGATCTCTGACACGTGATACTTTCTGCGATTTTTGTGAGTTCTATTCTATAGATTACATCTATCTGCACAGTGTTTTACCATCTGCACTATATATGTTATTTTTTCTTGCATATTTTGCTATACCTGCCTGCGCTCCTCCTCATCTCCAAGCAACAAAATCTTCACATCCCATGGCCTAGTGAGCCTGGCACTTTGGCTCCAAAATAAAATAAAAAGGGTGTGTGTACTGAGCACGCGCATTTTGAGTTAAACTTCTTTGTCTTTTGTCACACAAATTGTATTTGTGATGGTGATATTTTTAATTTAAAATCAAAACACAATTTCAGTGATAAAACACAAAGAAGTTTGACTTGGAACGCACATGCATGGTACTAATATATTTATACTAACTATGAATTCCCCGTGTGTGACTCTGCGTGTGTGTGTGGGACTGCGTGTATGTGGGACTCTGCGTGTATGTGGGACTCTGCGTTTATGTGTGTGTGTAACTGTGTGTATGTGTGTGATTGCGTGTGACTGACTGTGTATGTGCTTGTGTGTGTGAGTCGGCATGTGTGTGTGTGACTGCGTTTGTGTGTGTGACGCTGTGTGTGTGTGACTGTACATGTGTGCTTGTGTGACTCTGCGTGTGTGTGTGTGACTGTATATGTGACTGTGTGTGTGACTCTTCATGTTTGTGTGTGTGTGACTGTGTGACGGTGTGACTGTGTGTGTGTGTCAGCACCGGGATCTCGTAGGATGCGGCTCTCTCGCTCTCTCCCTGCCCGGTGTTCCCGGCTCCTCTCCTCCACCTCGGTCAATGGCGCATATGCGCAGAAGTTCGCGGCTATGCGCAGAAGCCCGCGGCCCGTAGTGCGCATGCACAGAGGCCCGCAGCCATGCGCAGGGCTGCGGCCATTAGTGCGCATGCGTGCTAGAAGAGGGGGAAGCACCATTGGACAAGGCTGGTATACTGCACATGAGTGGTGGTGCCTGCAAGCTCCTCTTCTGCACATGTGTGAAAGACGCATGTGCGCGTTTATTGGCAGCGTGATGTTACTTTTGTAACGGTTTTTCTTTACAAGTCAATACATTTTTCCCTTGAAAACCCTGAAGGTGCCAGCAAAGAAGTTTCACTTCAAAAAGGATGAGATGACTTCGTAAATAGTTTGTTTTATTATTATTGTTGTTGTTTTGTTCTACCTTTCTATTTTTCTTTTCCACACAGGGAAGTAATTGTATGTGATATAAAGATTTGCTCCTAACGTCTGGTTCTTGGTAATTATTGATATAAAATGTAGACACATTATTGTATACCCAAACTTAATATATTCAATATTACAGGCTAAGGCAGTTAAATTCTGGGCATTTTTGAAATCCCTGCTCTCTGATTGGATAATGCCCGGAATTTTAACCAATCAGTAATGGCCCAGAATTCTTGGCATCCTACCAAATTTTTCAGCCAAACAGCTTTCAGTTCTTATTCACAGAGTGAGATCAGCTCTCAGACATGGGAAGTGATTGGACAGGAGGCACATGCAAGGCACTGACTCCTCCTCCCCCACCCTGCCTGCAGAGAGCTCAGCACAGGAGAGTGAGTGGAAAGGTTTGTGTGTGTGTGTTTTGTGGGTGTAAAAGGGGCCAGCAGAGTGTTTTATTGGTGTGTATGTCTTCTGTTTTTGTGTGTTTTGTGGGTGTAGAGGGGGGGGCTGCAGTGTGTGTCTTCAATGTGTTTTGTGGGTGGAGGAGGGGTGCAGAGTGTTCTGTTGGTGTGTGTGTGTCTGCAGTGTGTTGGTTTACAGGGGGCTGCATTGGGTGTAGAGAGGGCTGCTGGTGTGTGTTTTGTGGATGTAGAGGTGACAGAGTCTGTTTTGTTGGTCTGTGTGTGTTTGTTTGCAATGTGTGTTTTGTGGATGCAGAGAGGAGGCGGCAGTGGGTCTTCAGTGTGTGTTTTGTGGGTGGAGGAGTGCAGAGTATTGTGTGTGTGTGTGGGGGGGAGCTGCAGTGGGTGTGGAGGGGGCTCCTTGTGTGTGTGTTTTGTGGATGCAGAGGGGGCAGAAGTCTGTTTTTTAGGTGTGTGTGTCTGTAGTCTGTTTTCTGGGTGTAGAGGGGGGCTGCAGTGTGTGTCAGTGGGTGGGGAGGGTGAAGGAGGGCTGCAGTGTGTTTTGGTGTGTTTTGGTGTGTGTGTGTGTGTGTGTCTGCAGTTTTGTGTGTTCACAGGGGGCTGCAGTGTGTGTGTGTAAGTGTAGAGGGGGGTTGCTGTGTGTGTTGTGTGTTTGTTTTGTGAGTGTAGAGGGTGGAAGAGGGCTGTGGTGTGTTTTGCGGGTGTAGAGGAGGGGGGCTTCAGAGTGAGTAGGGGGGACTGCAGAGGGTTTTGGTGTGTATATAAAAGGGGGGTTGCAGAGTGTGTTTGTGTGTATAAGGGGGAGGCTGCAGTGTGTTTGTGTGTGTGTATAGAGAGGGGGCTATGTGTATGTATAATTTCCTTTAAATATACTTGCAGTAAAAGCAAAAGAACGTAGACAATCATGCTGATAAAAATCAATATGACTACAAAAGTGTCTTATGTTTAATTGGGGAAAAAGCCTAAATTTAGCCTATAATAGTAATAATCCCCTCAGAGCTGGGCATTACTGGCCAGTAATACCATGTTCTTTGGGGATTATTACTTAAGTACAGGCAGTCTTCAGTTATCCAACGGAATCCGTTCTGGAAATAATGTTGAATAGTGAATAGGTAGGAGTGAATAGTGAATAGTGAAACCGTTGTAAAGTGAGTCCCATGTTAATCAGTGGTGGTGAGCGTCGGATGACGCATTCAGGCATCTAGTAAGGCATTCAGGCGTCGGAAAACGGCCCATAGCGTTGCATTGTAAAGCGTCAGATATGCCATCCGTCCTAAAGTGAAACGTTGGATATGACCACCTGTATGTACCATATTAGGCCAGACAAACATACCGTATCCTACATTCACTTTAATCACTAAAACCATAGTGGAGTTTACTACATGAACATGACACATTATCAAGAAAAACAAATGACAGGCAGGCTTTTATATGACACATTATCAGATGTATCTCTTTGTGTTTCAGACATTTACTGTATATGATCCATAATATATCTATCTCCCATGTAATGAAAGGGTTAAGTCAGGGGTTTTCAACTCCAGTCCTCAAGACCCTCCAGAATTTCAGGATATCCCTGCTTCAGCACAGGTGGCTCAATCTCTGTCCTCGGAAGTTCCAGAAGTTAAACCAGATGGACCTTCTGATCAGCATTCAAAAGGACAACAGCTGCAGTGGCTTTTACGGAAATTGATTGATAGGCGTTTTGCCAGATAGCAGCAGAAGCAACTTCTACAAATTGGACTTCAAGAAGATCCTTACTAAAGCGAAGTACTACTTTTTTTTATTTATAACTGTAGGAATGGGCCAGAAGAAAGGTTTGGTACCCTGAAACATTTACGTTGCCCCATTTTCAATGTATTAATTATTTTCTTTTTCACTTTTTTGATTATATATGTTGGATTTTTTCTCTTATTAGGCATTCTTTTTTTATTCTTCCCTTTTTTTGGGGTATCATCTTAACTTTAGCTGTATATATTTTTTTGAGATTAAGATTTTTTTTATATGTATCTATTTCGGTGTATCTACATTTCTATTAAGTAAAAATAGTTGACTACTTTAACATAGATTCGTTATACCTGTTAATGTGAGTGTAGGAAATAGCATTGTGTTCATGCTATGAAAATCATGGTCTGGATGTGAGTAATGAATCCCAGTGACTTAGAACGGCGCTAAAACAACAGTGATAGTGCGTAAGTATATAGTGAATTATAAGGTGAAACTGAAATTATTCTCGACCTTCACAGGGAATGTGTACAGATTTCCTTACAAATAGTATAGCATCCAGGGTAGGAAGGGAGCGATGGTATCAGGAACACCCAAAAAGAAAAAATGAAAAATGATGGTGCAGCAAGTTAACACAATAATGGTGCAGGTAAGTCGTGGCTCTAATAAAATGCCTACTTACAACAAGTAACTGATAAAACAGCAATAACAGGAAACAGGATTGGTGATGATTCTGGAAGACTTCCACTCAGGTTGAAGTTCTTAGAAGACAAGGAGAGACCATAGTGTAGATCAAAGATATCAGGTTTATAGGTAAAAACGCATAAGAAATGTACTTACAATGTGTACATAGATCAAATTCACATAAGGGTTTACTTGAGGCAGTAGAGGTGTCTGGAGCAGATGATATGCTTGCAGCTTTACTTCAAAGTTCCCCCCGCCGGATCGCGGTGGATGGCGTCTAACGTCACGTCCGGTCTGGGACTGACGACTTCCGGTTGAGCGAACCAGGAAGTGGGCGGCAATACAGCAAGGCAGACTCGGCGCCTTCAGTTGTGGAGCAGCTGTGCACTTGGAATTGTGGTACAGCTGTGCAGTGGGAGGCTCTACACGTTTCCTGAGGAAGCTGTCGAAGCACAGCGAAACGCGTAGAGCCTCCCACTGCACAGCTGTCCCAGACCGGACGTGATGTCAGATGCCATCCACCGCGATCCGACGGGGGAACTTTGAAGTGAAGCTGCAAGCGTATCATCTGCTCCAGACACCTCTACTGCCTCAAGTAAACCCTTATGTGAATTTGATCTATGTACACATTGTAAGTACATTTCTTATGCGTTTTTACCTATAAACCTGATACCTTTGATCTACACTATGGTCTCTCCTTGTCTTCTATGAACTTCAACGTGAGTGGAAGTCTTCCAGAATCATCACCAATCCTGTTCCTGTTATTGCTGTTTTATCACTTACTTGTTGTAAGTAGGCATTTTATTAGAGCCAAGACTTACCTGCACCATTATTGTGTTAACTTGCTGCACCATCATTTTTCATTTTTTCTTTTTGGGTGTTCCTGATAGACATCGCTCCCTTCCTACCCTGGATGCTATACTGGATGTGAGTAATACAGAATTTTATGTGACCTAATTATCATAATATTATTTCAATGCAGTAACATGAACAGAGGTTTGTAGATCTGTGTTAGGTAAACTGTTCATTTGCATAGGAGTAGACCAGACATCCGTTAAAGATAACGTTACAATATGTTTCTGGTTAACATGAGGGCATTGTACCGCTAATAACTTTTGTGGATAGGCATTACAACTATTGATACGTTAAATGGGGGTAACATCACGATAATACATGTATCAGATTTCTGAACTTCTAGCCCGTACACCATTAATATTAATGTTGAGGTGCCCTGTATAAAGAGCATCAATCCAAATCATGAAAAAGATTTAGATAGACCCTTTCTGAATGCATTTAATAAAAAAATGTTTTAATATTCCTATTGGTCCAAAGAACAAGGTGAATGTATCTGCTGTCGTGCACTCTGGGGTTGTGCTGAAAAAGAGTCTTATCACATAGTGTTCTGTCGTGGAGGAAGGTCAAGATGTGGAGTCTGATGCCTAGCACTTAGGTGGGGATCCACACGTAAGGAAAGTGTATCTTACCTCCTGAGCTTGTCCCCCCAAATTAAAATAGCGTAGTAGAAGCAACCGGAGCAGTGGTTGCTACTGTATGCCGGTAGTGTAGCTGTGAGCTCAGCATCTGTCAGCTGTGCAGACTCCAACCCTCTATCCTCGTGTGCTTCCTGGATCTCAATGAAAACGAGACAAGAAACAAGGAAAGAATATCCGGAGCAGCAACTGGATGACAAGATCCAAAATGAAACAGCACCCAGATCAGTCAAAAATAGAAAGGCTTTATTGGACGAAAACAGCAATTTCCATGAACACCTCCTACATGTTTCAAGTCTGCAAGGCAATCATGGAGATTGCCGTCTTTGTCCAATAAAACCTTTCTATTTTTGACTGACATGGGTGCTGTTTGATTTTGGATCCTGTCTTCCAGTTGCTGCTCCGAATATTCCTTCCTTGTTTCTGGTCCAAAGAACAAGTCCTTTAATAAACTTGGCACAAGACAGTGCCTGCATGTCATATTATTTCAAAGCTTTTATTCCTTGAAAAAGATACAGTAAAGAATAAAATGTTGGAGTATGTGCCAAGAACAGAAAATTGTGTTGCACTAAAAAAATTAGAAAAGGGATGTACTGTATCATACTATGAGTATAGAGGGTTCATCCAGTCCCACAAGTAACAATCACCCATACAGTATATAGAAATAGTCATGCACACCCCTCTTCATCTGCAAATACCTACAGTACCTCATTTATAAAAAAAAAAAAAAAAAATCCACAAAGATTCAAAAATCCAAAAGATAGTTCGAATTTAACAGTTCGTGAAATGTACCTTAATATGCATATACTTTTATTTTTTTTACCGATAGACACAGGTCAATCTTTCCCCAGGGGTAGCATAACCCTTTCCTTGAGCATGCAGTAAAGAAAGTATGTTAATTTGGTTACATCCATCTGGAGATTTTCGAGGTTCATGTCACAGAACCAATTTGGCTGGAAGCATTCGGTAAGGCAAACATTAACTAATGAGGATGGCTTTTTTCGCACAACCCCTCCTCTGGGAGATACCTGTACAAAAGGATATTTCTCTGTGCTCCCAGCATTTGCTGGTATGTTTGCTCATGGCGACTGCGAAAGCAGAAACGTCGGGTTTCATCCATTTTAGATTCCTAATTCCCGACCCAAACAGCTTCTCAATACTATTGCAATAGTGGGCTGACCGTGACTGAAAACCTGGTGAGCAGCAATCCTTGCCCCACCTGAGTACCAGCTTCAGCAGGCACCTGTCAACTATGATGCTGATTTAATGAATAAGCCCGGCTGCTATGCACAATGCTGTACACCGCTGACATTGGGTCATCTACACCCGGTTGCCAATGTATATAATGAAGAGGAATATAATGCAGATTACATCAGTAACCCCCGCTTGTATGCACAGTACACCTCTGACATTGGCCCATCCCCACCTTGTTTGCAAAGTTTATAATAAAGGTAAATATAATGTACTACAGTAAATAGTATTAACTTTCATTCCCCTGGATCCCGCGCTCTCCCTCCAGGCATTTAAATTAAATGTCGGGGGATCATGCGAAGCCTTCATAATCCACTTATAGTACGTTCCCTTCCAGCAATGCGTCGTCGTGGTAACCCGGCATCAAATTACCATGGCAACGTGATGTCACATAACCCTGCGCACAAAGTGGGGGCACTGAATTTGTCTGGGTGGGGTGCGGGTGGTGGCAGAAACCCCACGCTCTTCCTGGAGGCATTTCAATTAAATGCTGGAGGATCGCGCGAGGCTCTGCAACTCTAAACTTACCTTGACTCTTCTGGCATCACTCGTGTCCATGGCAATGATGCGTCAAATGAGGCTGTGGGTCACGTGAAGTCAATGCTTGTACTGTACACATTCGCACTTGAGCGTGATTAACGCATGCGCACTACCGGAATTTATAACATAATTTTTTTTCCCCAGAACGAAACTTTGAAATCGAGTGTCAAAAAATAAGGATGAAGTTTGGTGGAGCTCTAATATCGCTTTTTTTAAAATCTTTGCCTTTTTTACTTTTATACAGTCAGTATTAATATCTTCATGTTTTTAAAACTTTGTCGTGCTACAGTATTATTTTGGACAACACACTACTGCTGCGGCCGAGTTTATTCGAGCATTTGCCCGTTCTCGGCCGCAGCAGTAACCTGGCGCGCGCCGGAGGGTGCCGGTGCCGGGCGCGCGCTGAAGCCTCGGAGGAGAGGCCCGCCGATCGGGGCTTCCCCCTCTCCTTACCGGGTCCGCCGGGTCCCCCGGAACGTCCCGCCGCCATCAGTACATCCACGCGACACCAGGGCTCCCTCGGGGAGCCCTGGGCACGCGTACAGGCGGCACAGGCACCCGATGATGCGTGACCGCGCATCGGTGATGCGCGGCACGCTGAGGGAGTGTGAGTGAAATGTCCCGGCTTGCGGAATGAGCCGCACTCGAATAAAGTGTGCCGCCTGTGTATGCACTGTCATTCAATTACATGTCATAACCTGTAATAAAATTTCACACAGAGATGTTGATTGATTTTTTTTCACTTCATGGTTAATGGAAAACATTAAGTAATGCTTTTTAGTTTACATAATTAACCAATGTTAAGATTTAGAAAATAACAACATTTGCAAACAGTTCACAGTTGCTTTCTAATCCTTCATGATCATCCGTGCTGTACTGTAAGACACACAAATCTAAGGACAATGCATTCGACTCGTTATCAACAACTCCCCTGGCCGTTCCAAGACATTCACACAGAAATAAATGATTTCTTTCAAGTGTAATCCTGCACAGTCAACCCAGAATTACACAAGATGAAACAATTTACGGAGTTGCACCCTTCCCCACTCCTACCTCAGTAAACCAAGCAAAAGGCATTCGGCTACTTATCAACACCTACACTCGCCTGGGCCATGGGACCATGCCTGAGAAACCCTACATACGAAACAGTCTACAATGACTTCACTGCCAAACTGAAATTCAAGTCCAAAAATAAAAATAAAAAATTAAGTTGTATTTTTTTCTCTCAAGCAGGCTTAATAAATGAGTGATTTTAGGGAAAACTTTATGTTACAGTATGCATTTTTTTACATATTTTATCAAATTTTACATTTATTAAATCACTACATTTTTATTTCTCTTTGAGGTCCGGAAGAAATACAAGATCAGATGTGGTGGTCTACCTCAGAAATATGCCCAGTTCATCTTTAAACACCACGTCAGTATTGAGCTGTACAGCGAGTGGACCCAAAATGGTAATTATGAAGGCTATAAATACAAGAACAACAAAAAAACGTGTAAAGGCTCCAGGTGGTTTAGCAGAAAATGCTAATAAAGCATGATAGTTGATAATAATAATAAAAGGAGCTAACACCGGACATCAGGGAATGAAGGGTTAAGCAGTAACATTATAAATAAGGATGACTGGGGGTAACAAGAGGGGAACATAACAGGGACAGAATGGTGTGATATGTAATCACTAAGGGCCTCATGCAGTAAGCGTTGATAAGGGAATGATCGCCATTTTATAGCCAAAATTGGGTTTGAGATTCAGTAAGCGCCGATAAGTGCTTGAAATCGCCATGTTTCGGAGCCGATTATTTTGTTATGGCCAGTCGGCTGCCGATAAGCCTGTTTTCGCCACTGATCGCCACTTTTTTAAATCGGCTGGATTCAACAAAAAAAAACAGCTTATCGGGGCTGATCGGCACTACGAAATTGAGATGTTATGGCCAATTTCTCCCGCCAACTAAAGTTGGCAGTTTGGAGGGGAGAACGATCGCTAAGGCTGCCGGAACGGCAATTAGAAAAAAAAAAACTTCTGTACATCAATGGAGTCAATGGAGCGGGGACGTATAACAGTATAGTACTGTTTACGTTTCATTGCTCACAATACAAACGTCATTTGCATTACAGTGTGGGGGCATTCCCTGCATTGTGTCACAGCTGACGTGTATTATTTGCATAACATTATACTTTTACATGTTTTCAGCATTTGCGGGTCACATTACTCATCATGTGATGATGTGCCAAGGGAAAATACTATACTCAACTCTTAAAGGAGAACCTCACATCATATCACACATTTTATTGAACTGAGCGACAATTATTTACATGATGTTACACATGTCACACATGTCACACATACACCGTATATTCATCTTCCTTTACATTACACAATGCTAGTAATGTGTCACACATCTTTAAACGTTCATGTACATCTGTATTCTCATGTTTACATATACTTTTGGGTCCTCCCTATTTTCATGACGTCACTTATTGGACGCTCAATCACATTGCATGTTTACATTGTAACCGTAGCATTACAAGCACTTCAACCTAACTTACTGCTGCGGCACAGTTTATTCGAGCATTTGCCCGTTCTGTGCCGCAGCAGTAGCCTGGCGCGCGCCCGAGTGTGACGGGCGCACGCCGAAGCAGCGGAAGAGCGCCCTCCGATCGGGGCGCTCTCCCTACCGCTGCCGGGTCCGCCGGGTCCCCCGGAACCCCCTGCCGCTGTCCCGCGATCGCGGGACACCAGGGCTCCCTCGGGGAGCCCCTGGACACGCGTGCAGCGGGCGCACGCTCCCGATGACGCGTTACCGCTCGTCTATGACGCGCGGCACGCCGAGGGGCGGCCACTAGCAAGCCGGGAGATTTCCCGGCTTGCGGTACCGACCACACTTCAATAAAGTGTGTCGGTAGTGTATACACACATGTACAGTAATTCAGCATTGGGACACCTTGTAAACTCATTCTATAGCAACTATCCTCATTACAGAAATGCATGCATATGCACACGACTATTCATTGTTGTCAACATGTCACAATAACATGGCTAATTACACATGTTACACACAACTTTTCCCACGTCAATCTCAGCCTTTTTGTCTAATTACATGACTGACTCTTGCCTTCAGAAGTTTTACATGCATTGCACATGCAACTATTTATTTGCAAGCAATGTTTGTACAAAGCTTCACGTCACATCATTGGCAAATATCATCATTCCCTGCAGAATACACACAACAAATACTTATAACAACAACTGCACACAGCTTGCCACAGAAGTACTTTATTATGTTAATGTAACACCTTGCATTTTACTATGTCACCTGACATCATCACATACCTATTTAAAGGACGCCCATTACCTGCTCATTCACAGCTACTCATTTCAAAATGTTGAGATTGTTTAGGAGACGGAGGAACATTCTTTTCTATGACATGCTTGATGATCAAGAGAATCATATAGGGCAAGGGAGGGACACACCGAGGGACAGTGACAGGGACAGTCACGCGGATACGACAGGGACAGGGAGAGGGACAGGCCGAGGGACAGGTAGAGGGACAGGAGATCAGAGGAGAAGACAGAGGAGACAAGTTGTGCCTCGTCCGCGTCTGTACAGGGAGAGAACCCTGTTAGATGGGATGAGTGAGGAGGAGATTGTAAGTCGCTATCGTTTGAGTTCAGCAGCAATCTTATCTCTTTATCAGGAGATAAGGGGAGATTTAGATTTTTTCACAGCCAGAGGTCGTGCAGTCCCTGGGCTTGTTAAAATGCTGTGCTCATTACATTATCTTGCTTCCGCGTCATACCAGACAACTGTGGGCATAGTGGGCGGGGTCTCGCAATCTACATTCTCGCGGGCCTTGACCCAGTTTCTCTATGCACTCAATAGACGCGCTAGGAATTATATTCATTTTCCTACAGAGGCGACAGAGTGGCTGGAAGTCAGGACTGGCTTTTATAATATAGCAGGAATACCATGTGTGCTGGGTGCAATCGATTGCACACATGTTGCTTTGATTGCACCTAGTCAGAGTGAGCATGTGTACCGCAATCGTAAGCACTACCATTCACTCAATGTACAGGTGGTATGTGATGCGACGATGAGGATAATGCATGTGGTACCCAAATTCCCTGGTTCCAGTCACGATTCCTCTATCCTGAGGAACTCTTCAGTCTTCCATGCGTTCGAAGAGGGACATTTTGAACATGGTTGGCTGCTGGGTGAGTACACATTTACATGTTCTAACACAAAACACATTTTTATTTAGGAATGTTGGCATTGTACAATTTGATCACTAATGTCAGCTTATGTGTGCTCCATTCATTATAGGTGACTCAGGATACGGAATTAGGCCGTGGCTCTTGACTCCGGTGCTAAACCCTCAAACTGAAGCAGAGGACAGGTACAATGCAGCCCATATATCTACAAGATCTGTTATAGAGAGGACATTTGGCCTACTCAAGACCAGATTTAGGTGTCTGGACAGAACTGGTGGGGCTCTTCTATACAAGCCTCAAAAAGTGTCTGATATTATCCTTGCCTGTTGCATTTTGCGCAATGTTGCACTCAGGCACAATGTACAATCAGACCTAGCTGAGCCTTTGGTAGACGAGCATCCCACCCATGTAGCTGCTGAAAATGAACAAACAGCCAGTGGTGGCCAGACACGCCAGAATCTCATCAATTCATTTTTTTCTTGTAAGTAAAAACATATATGTTCCAAGTTCTACTTTTATACTTACATTATGTTATCTTAACAATAATGTTTTTTTATATACCCTTCTGGTAGGACACAGATGAATATGGGTTGCACACCTTTCTTTTCTCTGCTGTGTGCACAAAGGGATGTGGCACCGGTATGTTATTGTTGCACAGGTTATATAATCCCTCTTCAATTGTACTTTTGTTGTGTGTATGTGAATACAAATGGGGTAACAAAGCACTAATATTTTAGCATTGTGTTGTTCCTTATGCTAACACAATACACATATTATGCCCATACACATTCATGCTTCTAGTATGCTTACATACAATGTTATTGGTGCAGTGTAACATGTACATCCATATGATGTGTACACCAGGCTGATTTACATTTGGAATGTGATTAAATATACATGGTGTTGCACATTTAACACCAAATACACACTTTGCTGTGTTGTTTACGGTACTGAAGATGGCATGTCAATGTTTGCAATTTATATATTGTTCCTTTGCATTATAGGTATATCTCCAGTATGACTGATCATGGTATGTATATTTGCTGACATCTCTCATAAGATGTGCCTACCTCAATCTTCCTATAATTATTTGAAGTAAAAACCCAACATATTGGTTTTCACACAAATGTAACATACATGTACTTTCTGTATCATGTATATGCATTTAGCTACTCTTGAGCTTTCATGTGCATTGTATTAGAAAATGATTACTCACATTTCATCACATTTTATGTATGTTTCCTTATAAATTCCATTAATGTAATATAGATGTGTTTGGAGACAAGGGGATAACTGTACTTATTTGTTTACTTACGGGAGCTCATTCATCACGGATGAAATTGACTGATCATAACACTACATGCATGAATGCCTGTAATCACAACAATGCGTACTACATCTTATATTTAGCAATGTAGGTGTTTTTTAATTCTAGGAATTAATAGTCAACATTAATTTACATTTGTGACATGTGTATGTATAAGTCACACGTGTGTGGATGTGTCCTACATGTACCAAGTGTAAAACTGTTAACAGAAAACACAATTTTGTTGCAAATGTTACTGTCATTTAGCATTTCTAATTTACCAATATGACAATGTTGGTAATATTTTTGCAATATAAATCACGTCACTTCATCATTATCATGATGATAATTATCAAGTATTCTCACAATTGTAACGTCAATCACGTGCACAGTAGCATAGACACACTTTTTAAGACAACTGTTTGTGTCTGTATCAATTTGTGTAGGATCCATGTATAACACCGACAAATGATAACACCAGCTTTATTATGGTAGCTTATATCATCATATTGACTATACTATGTATTTTTAGAACGTTTAATAAACACAGTAAACTATAGTTAGTTAGGTTAATGAAATATACACAGAAACGTACTTCATTACATGATGTTGATGTCATATTCAGAACATCATGCATTGTAGGGGACCACAACATCTGGCCAATAACATTATTTGCTACAGTCCCAAACCATTTTATCAACATACCCATGTAACAAGAGATTTTTAACAAGAAATGGCTAGTTGGTTGTAAGTGTCCTTTACATTGGGAGAAGGAGTGGCTCAGTGAGTAAAGACACACACTGGCACTGAGAGTTTGAAGCAGGGGAGTCTGGTTCAATTCCCGGTGTTGGCTCTTTGTGACCTTGGGCAAGTCACTTTATCTCCCTGTGCCTCAGGCGGCAAAAAATAAATTGTAAGTTCCACGGGCCAGGGACCTCAGCCAGAAAAATGTGTCTGTAAAGCGCTGTGTACAACTAGCAGCGCTATACATGAACATGCTCATATTATAATTATTATTATTATTCTTATTATTATTGTTACATAGTTTCGACAGTCATACGTTCCATTACACAATAGAATTCACAAATGTGTTAGCAGAGTGGCAATGGTTGTTATATATAAAACACACCATGCCATAAAATGATAGTAGTCATTAAAGAACACTCATTAAAAAATCATGAGGCACTATTTTGCAACATCATTATGTTAATTAAGTGCTTATGCAATATAGGCATAAGGGTATCACATTTTTAATTGTTTGTTAATAAGCGCTGCAAGCAATATAAAATTAGTTCCATATGTAGTATAGTAGTCGGTGGCTCCTCCTCACAATCATCTCATATAAAGGTAGACTCTTCTGAAATCATACATTGATCCGATTGTATCTTCCCCGACATCTCTGAAATACAGCAAACACATGATGGTCAAATATGGCACCTTACTATATATGTATCCGTGACAACGCGTTACACAGCTCTATATGATTGTGTACATACACACGTCACTCACTTATATGTTAGAACTACAAGTGTACATCAGTATGTAATGTTTCTTTAAATTTGTAGCAGGCATAACTATGTATATGATGTGAACGTTGCCTGTATACTGAAAAATGTGCGCGCACATCTTAGTGTGCGCACGCACTTCACGCTTGGCTGCACTAACTGTTAGCGCATGCGCAAAACAAAGCGTACGTTGTGCGTTCAATACATCTTGAAAATACCATTAAACATAAAATCTTTATTTCAAATACAATGAATACGAAACTACATTCGTTCTAAACGAGTACATCTGTATTCTTTTTAAACAGACGTGTTTGGACAGAAAGGACGGCCGATAACACAATGCGCAAATGCAATACGTGTGACGTCATGTTAAACCAGCGTGAAACGCACGCTAACACTCCTCCCACTCAATTAACATTCGGCTAACGCCCAGTTGACGCCTACAAACACTGAGCCGCACACATGACACACTGCAGTTACCGTTACTATAACAAAACATGACAGCCAATAGGCTTTGAGGCGCGCACGTCGCTTGGGGGCGGGACTTACATCCGTAATCCTTTTTAAGGACGCCTTGGGCCATGACAAGGGTCCCACGTCATACGTGGTGGACCCGCTTTTAAATGTTGTAGATGTAGCATGATAACAAAACAGGTATGTGTTATAGATATGGTAAAATGTTGCTAATATGTTTAAAGGGATAGGAAAGTACGTATATTTATTCCGTCAGCAATGTGTACTACTCTTTCAGGTTCTACTATATTGTATTCGGAAACAATTTCTTTGTGATCGCTACATGTTATGCAGTCTGCAATGTTACGCTGTATCCACGCATTGAAAGAGAAAATGGTGGTTACAAAAAAAAAAAACATTTAAACGCAGAGTCAACTCATAACGGTTGTTATATTTACCATTCTTCTAGAATTAACTCTTCGTCTGGCTGCAACTGGTCGCTCCAGAAATGCAAGGCTTTTTCATCCACGCTTGACCCACCCGCTGAATCCAGTATGACACACATCTCCTCCATGAAGCGCTCATAGGAATCGCCACTGCTTTCTTCAAACAATTGGTCGGGAGGTAGGTTCATTTCTTCGGGTACCCATTCCAATGCATTTTCAGCTGAAAGGCTTGGTACATAATCATAGTAGTTTTGTTGTTGTACAATGTGGGTTTCAGGAATGGAGGGTGCAGATATTGCAGCAGGTATCGATTCACACGGAACAGTAGTAGCGGATCCATTGCTATTGGCATTAGGAATAAATATGCCTTTAACCACAATATATGTGCCCTCTTTCACGGTGAAATGTTTTTCTTTGGCAATCTTCCAGAAACCATAGTTGTCTTCTAGCTTATCCTGCACACGTTCAAAAAAGTCATTAGTTGATAAAGTGAATCTTATTGAGGAATTAAAATTGCGCTCATGCCGACGGTCTTGGTAATAAGGATATTTTGCTCTAATCAAATCATAGATTTGGCGTGTGCTTGCTTGGTGTCCGCTTGTTCTCAAAATAGCTTCTGACACCATGTATTTATAGCCTAAATTCGGATTCATATTTTTCACGAATTCTTCAGCCATTGCAAATTAGCGAAAAAGATGTGTGCAGGTATTTGTTCTTTGCTCATCAAAATGAAACTACTCAATGGCTAACAAATTGCTGTTTCCTTTTCAAGGTCAACAAAACTATAAACTGTAACTCCTTATTTCAAACGCCAATTGGATTTGTAGTTTTAATTGCTTGAAAATTTGTGGTTTGTGATAGCCGCATGTGGGACAAACATGTATCCTTTTTTTATCTCGTTTCTGAAAACATTCCTACACTTTTAATTCAGTAACATAGAGTTTTCTTGAAAAATAACAAAGAGCACTGTGTGAAAATAGTGCTTAGACAGCCATATCAGTAAATACACACACCTGCAAAATGAAAGGTTTTTTTCCCACATACATTTCTGTGTGTATTTGAAAGTCTGGTTAACTCCCTGTCTGCATGAGTTTAAATACGTGTGTCTCTATATATATATATATATAAATATCTCTCTCTCATAAATATATATATATAAAGTGTATATTGTACTATATGTATATTGTGTGTATGTGTGTGTATGTGTATATATATATATATATACCAGTATATATATTTTTTTTTTTTTTTTTTTTTTATATTGCAGGAGCACACACAACATATTGATGGCAGTAAGTAGGCCTTGTAGGAAACCTATTTAAATGGTGATAAACATGAGTGAATTAAGTAATAAACATTTGTTTGCGCACAATGTTAGAGGCTCACACTTAGTATAGTTCTCAAACATTAGGCCTGTATTATTAAAATACTGTGTTTTCACAAGGAAGCATGAAGTGTATGTTTTTTGTAAATACATCTATACCAGTTTAGATAGTACTATATATACATACACACACACACACACACACACACAGTGTGTGTGTGTGTGTGTGTGTGTGTGTGCATATATGCATACATACTACATATATATTAGTATAAATTCAGAGATGTTCTTGAAACAAGAACACATAAATGATTAAAGGACAACATTACAATGGCCAGCAAAGGTAAGTAATATTTAACACAAAATCCTGCTGTACACGTACAAGAAAGATGTTTGCAGTTAAATAGGTGCTTTTATAATTGCATGTGAATAATATGCACATGCAATGATTACATCAATTAACACACCCAAATGCAATGTTTTGCTGCAAAGTCAATGGCAGCTTCTCTAAACTTAGCAACTGGCTCCTGGTGGACCATTACTGAACAGACGATTAAAACATAAATATTTATAACACTATTCATTAATTAGGAGTGTTTACATTTCCAAAACTTCACGTGTACAAGAACATATTTGAAAGTTTGGAAACAACACAGTCTTCAGCATACATACAATATTAATTAGATAATCTGAAGTCAACAAAACAAGGCCAAAGACATATTTAGTGAATTATAAAATTTATTTTTTTTGTTCCTTTTGAGAGCGAGTAACAGGCCTGCTTGTTGTCTCTTGAATTTTCCTTTTTCGTTTGCCACCAACTTTAGCCACAACAGAGCCACTTTAAGTGGCCTCTGGCACTTCACGGGCAGGGCTTGTGGCCAGTAACTCACCTACAGGGCTTTTGGGCAGTGACTCACCTACAGGGCTTTTGGGCAGTGACTCACCTACAGGGCTTTTGGGCAGTGATTCACCTACAGGGCTTTTGGGCAGTGATTCACCTACAGGGCTTTTGGGCAGTGATTCACTTACAGGGCTTTTGAGCAGTGATTCACTTACAGGGCTTTTGGGCAGTGATTCACCTACAGGGCTTTTGGGCAGTGATTCACCTACAGGGCTTTTGGGCAGTGATTCACCTACAGGGCTTTTGGGCAGTGATTCACTTACAGGGCTTTTGGGCAGTGATTCACCTACAGGGCTTGTGGCCAGTGACTCACCGACAGGGCTTGTGCCCACTGACACATGTGAGCAAGTTGGTAGACACTGCACAAGTGATGGTTGGTCTGTTTCATGTGTGTCTTGTTTTGTTTTTGTCGCCTCCTTTGTAGGTGTCAGCTGCTGATTTTGTACAGATGGCAGCGGTAGGATGTCGACAGGAACCTGCACAGCAATGTCTGCTACTTGACCGGTAACATTCGGGCCTGGTGAATGAAGATCAGATGAATGTGGTGAAAACTGCCCAGCATGTAAGGATCCTGCCTGTGACGTGTTGATGTTGAATTGTGGTACATTAGTCATTCTCAAGTAATTAGCTTGTGTTTGCTGAACAACTAATGCTTCGAATGAGGTGTTGATTTTTTGCAACTGTTTAGGCACTTCAATGAAGACTCTGTGGAGATGTGCCAATTGTGAAACTGTTTCTTCCTGCAGTGCAATCATCCTTTCCAGCACTGTCATCAGGTCAGAATGGCGACGATTTTCTGCTTCCACAATTTTTCCCTCAGAAGCTACAATTGCATCGTATGTGGTATTTGCTGGACGATTTGGCGGTAAAACAGTTTCAATTGGAACCTCTTCATGGTCACTTGCTTGTATTTGTGTGTCTATGGCGGCGGCGGCGGCATCATCATCATCATCATCATCATCATCATAATCCTCTTCATCATGTTCTACAAATAAATGTACACATTATTAAATGGCATGTTAATCTCTGCTGTGTTACTATGTAATTCTACTGTGTCATAAGTAACAACTAACATGTTTCCATACGTTTTATAACCTCACATTAAAAACTACCTTGACTTAAGAATAATGTTTGGACTCAGTATGAAATATGAGTGAATGAAAACTTGCTGTAAACTCACAACTCCTACATGATAGTTAACATCACTAACACAATACAAGTTGCCTTACACTTCATTTTCACTGACACTAAGTAATCCTATTTAAAGAAGATGTGCAAAACAAATAATGAACATGACAACATAACATATAGAAGAGCACATATTATATGGCCACCAACTGATACACTCACCTTCTAGGTGTGTTGAGCTGGCTGACCCAGGTGAAGACACTTGTTCCGTCTCAGGTGACACATGTCCTTCAGGGGCAACTATATATAACAATAACATAAGTTTTACATTTACATGTGTAAATATTGAACAAACAGTTATTGTATGTTCTGTATTTATGAGTACGTAACAGCATCAGTTCCTTAACCCAAAATGTGTGTGTGAAAGTGAACATAAATAGTTGTAATAACAATGTACATGCCTGTGTACTTAGAACTTTTGAGTTCCCTAACATAAAACATACTATGTTTCTGCAGTAATGCGTGAGGATAAATAGATTAAATTTGTACATAAAAATCATATGTTGTGTAGTGATATCAGTATCATAATGTACATAACTATCATGAGATGACCATTCACAATGGTTATCATGAAGGTGGTCATATTGCAAAAAGTGTTGTTTTTGGTAGAGGATATGTGTGGTACATTAATATAAGATGTGGCACACCTGAATGTGGCTGTGACTCAACAAGACAACACATGCAGTGTGTGATAATGTGTCGTTGATAGTAGTAGTTCAACTATAGATATGAGTGAACTAATGTGTGACGTACGCTTTGATAAGTAATGAGTTAGTAGCTAAAGTTAAGCTTTCAAATGAGTGTGATTAACTTCAGTTGTGCTAGTCAGGTTGTAAGAACGGTATTCCCTTCCCCAAAAAGCCTAATCAGCCACACCTTTCAATTACTTGAAACAGGTGAAAATGGTGTGAACTATGTTGACCCTAAAATGAGGCTGTAATTAGTGTGTGTGCTGAACCCCACCCCCTCTGTTGAAGTGTATGCTGTGATGAGATATTAATTGCAGCTGCTTTAACACAATGGTAGATGAGCTAAATAGTCGTGTGCAGTTTTTAAGTTATGAAAACAATGACATAACATATGATACGTGTGCCTCATTTTGCTGTCTGTATATGACTTAAAGCAAAAATGGACCTTTTCATTAACAACTATAGATGTGTTAGTGCAAGTGATGTTTGTAGGCCGTTGCATGCAATATATTTGATGCATGCTTAAAATAGGCAGTAATGTCATGTTTGTCGGAGTAAAATAAATAAAATACACAATAATATTCTACATATTTCTGTTCTGTACCTGTAGCTAGTAATAATTTCTCATTAACATGTGTTACACATGTGTACTACCCTGTTGTTCCCCATCTTCGCCCACCATCAATTGCTTCCACTGCAGCAATGCATTTTGGGAATTCACATGTTAATGAGCACGCAATGGCACGTGCTATATTAGTTACTGCTTTTAGTAGGACTACAACATATATGTCTATTTTGAAATATATATATATACAGAATCAGACATATACATATATAGATGCAGGTATGCTTATATTGTGAAGACAGTATAAAAAGCAGTGTAAATATGCAAAATAACTGTAAGCAACGACACGCCTAGTACAGTAATATTTCTCACCTGGTGGAAATTGTGAGGGATAAATTCCAATATCCCTGTCACCAGGTAAGCCTTCCACGACGACGGGAAGTAATTTTGCCCGAAGCAGCTCCTCCAATGGACTTAATATGAGACGTTGTGGTGTCGGCCCACCTCCAGTGCCAGTAGCATGCACGCGTTGGTGTTGTATTTTATTTTTCAATTTGGACCTAATATCATCAAATCTCTTGTGACAATTCCGCTTGTCCCTCACATGATTCCCACACGCATTGACACCAATGACTATTGTGTCCCACATTTGTTTTCTGCTTGCTGAACTTGTCCGCCCTTGAAAAACATATAAAATATATGAGGTAAATTAATAATAATAGAAGCACCAGTTTCCTACACTGCTAGCTGTTCCAAGAGATAGCAAACATGCTGTTTTAGGTGTAATATGTGAAGCACATGAGCATTCACTACTAAACCTATACATGTAAGCAAGGTTGCATTCATATTGTATGCAGTTATTGCAAATTGACCGCCTGTGATTAGTTGTCCTTGTAAGGCATGATAAAAAGCTGTGTTTCCAGACTAATTAACATAGAAAGATATTCTGAACCCATATTTTCATATGAACAAAACTCAGATGACCTAGGATCACATGTATTTGAATAATAAATGTAAAGGTACACTTACCTAGTAAATGTCCATATATACTGTCATAGTGCTCCAGAATGCCAGTGACAAGAGCTGTATTTTCCTGGTCATTGAAGCGAGGATTACGTGGCTTCTCCACACGTTTCTTCCGAGCAGGTTTAGGGTCAGAGCTTGGCTGGTGCTGACTGGACTCTCCTTCTTCCAATGGAAGAGCCTCCAAAAGCTGGCCACCAGCAAGCACGCCACCACCAGACACCCCATCAGCAACTGCGCCACCAGCAGCACTCACAGCACCAGCACTCCCACTCCTAGCACCAGCACTCCCACTCCTAGCACCAGCACTCCCACTCCCAGCAACAGCACTCCCACTCCCAGCAACAGCACTCCCACTCCCAGCAACAGCACTCCCACTCCCAGCAACAGCACTCCCACTCCCAGCAACAGCACTCCCAGCAACAGCACTCCCACTCCCAGCTACACCACTCCCACTCCCAGCACCAGCACTCCCAGCAACACCACTCGGTGCACCAGCAACATCACTCCCCTGAACAGTACGTTCACTCCGACGCGTACTCGCACGAGTAGCACTCCCACTCCCACCAGCATCACTCTTCTCACGCTTTGCGGGCATACTTCCAGCACTCACAAAAAACAGACAATAAATGTACAGCCAATCACACGAAACACTTCCACATATAAAACAAGACAAAGATGTAAACAAAACAACAATGGACAAAGCTCACCCAATACACAACAAGTCTCTCAGTCAATATGCAAATGTTCAATCAGCCAGCTCTGTGCGTCTCTCTCTCTCTCACTCCCAACAACACAGAGAATGATTAGCAGTACACGTTGCCTTTAAATATGGCGCGCAATCCAATACATGCTTGTTTCGCCTGATTCAGCAAGATTTGTGATTGGGCAACCTATCAGCACCCCGCCACGCACGCCGATACACCTGTGTGTGATCGGCTAATCATCGTGAGAGTGGGCGGATTTGTTTTCGGGTTGATTTTGAATGTATTCGGCACTTACAGCATACGGAGAGGAAAAATCGCCAATAACATGACTAATCGGTAAGATTGCCGATTTCACATAATCGACGCTTACTGCATGAGGCCCTAAGTCCCCATAGCCCCAGCTATGCCCAGTGTGGAGTAGCTTCTACTCACGATAAGACAACGTCCTGATCCCCCTCCTTCCAGCTGCTTCCCTGACGCTGCCAGAAGCATCTCCCGTTTGGCCTCCGGTGGTGTAGCAGATCCTCTCAGACAGCAGCAGAACAAGATAAGGATCACATGAACATCCGCTCCCAAGTGGGAGCGGATGTTCATGTGATCCTTATCTTGTTCTGCTTTAAATACAAGAAGGCTCTTCCAGCAAATTTAGGGAGAACAATTTTGTAGGAAGTTAAGTGCAATTTTAAATCTACCCGTCTTCTTATGAAAACTGTGAGAGACAGCATCAATAGACTTTTGAGGCATACAAGGGCTCTTCCCTGAGGTCCATCGACTTATTGGATGACTACTAGTTATAACTTTATTTACAAAAAAAGAGGCGCTGCCAATATTTTTCATCTTAAAAAAAGTAGATTTTTTAAATGTATTTCAATGTTTAATGCTTGTTTTCTATTTTGCATATCTGGAACTGGGCCAAGACAATGTTCGGGGTTCCCCCCCATAGGCTGCACTATTCCTAGGTGGATCTCATACTCCCTGTGCCTTAAAGCCTCTGCGGATTCCTCTGGGCTGAACTCTCCCTCAACCCACCAGTGGTCTACTATGTCCCCCGCCTCTAGCAGAAACCTTGTGCGGTGCATTTAGGGGACATACTCCTGGAACCTAGGGTGCCACATGGAAGTGTCTTGACCGGAGCCACCTTATAATGGACTTGTAATGGACTCTCCAAAAATTGGTTAAGTGGTAAGCCAGTGGCAATCATACCTGTGGTAAATGCTCCATTTGCAAGTTTATGCAACCAGATAGAAATCAAGTGATCTGTAGGAGATCTAAAGAAGTATTCATTGTAAAAGATTTTATACAATGTACCTCTATGTATATAGTGTATGTACATGAATGTACCTGTGGTTTACAGTACGTTGGCAGAACTAAACGTTGCCTTAAAATACGCATTAAAGAACACATCAGAAATATCAGAAGTGGATATGAAAAACATAGTGTGTCACGGCACTTTCTATTGCATCAAAATAAAGACCCCTCTTATTTGACATTTAGAGTTATTCAACAAATACCCTGTGATAGGAGAAGGGGTGATAGAATTAAGAAACTCTCTACTCAAGAAACCTTTTGGATCTTTAAGTTAGATGTCCCCTAAGGGGTTAAATGAGGACATAGATGTCTGGGCCCTATACTGAGTAATCCTTAGGTGAATCTCCTTTCTCTCTGTTCAATTGCATTTTTTATATTTTTATTAATAGGTTTATATAATTTCCGATTTTGACGTTTTTTAGAAATGATTATGTATTGTTATTAACATTTCTTTCCCTTCTTTCTAGGCATACGTCTAGGTTTTTATTCTATTCCGTTTTTTATTCTATTCCCTTTGTTGTTTGAGTGCTATGTTCTAATAAAATGTATTCATGTTTAGTAATTAGCAAGGGCTGTCAGCTTGCATGGATTGCAGCCCATTTTAACCCGATTGGCAGTTACCTCCAGCGACCGTCCAATACGGAAGGCGGGGGGTGTATTTAATGCTGACGATAGCCATTGCTAAATTATTCCATGATGAAGTAGCAATTGCTACGAAACGCATAGGATAATGCTCTTCTATTGCTACGATTTTAGCCCCTTATGCTTGGTGATTTATGGCCTCATGCAGTAAGCGCCGATAAGCCGTTTTTCGCCATTTTTTCTGCAAAATTGCCTTCCCGATTCAGTAAGCGCCGATAAGTGGGAAAAATCGGCTATTTTGGTTGCAGATAAAAACTTATCGGCAGCTGGGTGGCGATAAGCCACTTTTCGGCACTTATCGACACTTTTTGAAATCGGCTGTATTCTAGTAGCCCCGATCAGCTTTTCGCTGCTGATCGGCACTGCAGAATTGAGAATTTAGCGCCAATCCAGCCCGCCAACTAAAGTTGGCAAGTTGGTGGAGGAGAAGCATCGGCAAGGTCGACACTTAGAAAAAATCAGCCCTTTTTCCTGTCTGTGATTGATGCCGGGGGTCTCCGGAGCTGATACCCGCACCGAAGCCCCCTGGCATGCATCCGAGGCAGGAAAAATGCATGTAAAGCCCACTTCATTAACTTAGCGGATAACCGCTAAGGCAATGAAGGGCTTAACCCACCCTGCCAGCTTTATTGTGGGTAGCAGGGTGGGTGAAGAGGGTATTTGGCCCTTGTTGTTTGTTTAGGGCTTGCGGGGGGGTTGCGGGTGCACTTAACCCCTTCACGACCATTGCAGATAATACCGCTACGGTCATGAAGGGGTTAAGGCCTCCCGCTACCCACCCACCTGTGTGTGTGTGTATGAGTGCCTGCGTGTGTGTGTGTGTGTGTGTATGAGTGCCTGTGTGTGTGTTGCTTTTGATTACCTTCCATCATCAGCTCCAGCCCAAGCCCGTGGAGGGAGGGGGGGAGAGTAGTGGGTCCCTCCGCTCAAGCCACGCCCCCCCTCCCGCTCAAGCCTCCCACTCGCACCCACATCCTGCTCCGGCTCCCGCTCCCTACAGACCGCATATCGCGGTCTGTGTCTGTCAGCGCCCCTCCTGTCTGCAGTGCGGGCGCGCTGACTGAGGGAGCGGGGCCTTAGCCTTACGAGTGCTCACTACGGGTCCGCGGTGCCCCCACGGATGTGGGACCACCATTTCATCCCCGCAGACTACGGGTCCGCGGTGCCCCCACAGATGTGAGGCCACCGCTTCATCCCCGCAGGTGTCACCCATGAAACTACCAGCCTGATACCCGTGAGATACCCGAGGAGACCGCAGGTGGTCTCCAGAGGTCTCACATAGAACTAAGGAACAAACCCTGAATGTAAAAGAAATAAACCTGGCCTATACATTCAATACATACATCCCACCCCCCAACACATACAGTACAATAATGTGCAAAATAAATATTATCCAGATACGGATAATAGATTATTTGCCCATTATTAAACACATTAACTATCATATTAAAATAAATAAAGTACTACTGACCTCATCAATAAGAAGCCCCCGTCGCCAGCAACATCCTTGTCTTTCGTTGTCCACAAAATACATAGCCAATACATAGCCAATACATTGCAATTACATTCAGATATCAATTAAACCTTGCGAGGAGCTTGCGTGTACTGATTGATCTGTGTGGTTGATTGAAGTGCTGGTTGGTTAAAGTGTGTGCAGTTAGAACCAGAAGGAAAGGGAAGTACTAGGTATACTAGCAGGGGTGGCTGTTTTTGGGGAGTGTGCAGTGGGTTAATCTTTTTTTAAAGTGTGCTGTAATTTAAAGCCTGTAACTTTTTTTTCCCATTCTCCTGCCTGAGGCAGAGTGGGTGTGGTTGGTTAATTGGCTGGCCTAACACACCTGCAGTGGGTGGGTTTAGTTAATTGATAACCTAACATACCTGGTGGGTGTCCCTATTTAAACAGAGGCTTCTAACGAATCCTGAGCTTGCGTGTACTGATTGATCTGTGTAGTTGATTAAAGTGTGTGCAGTTAGAACCAGACGGAAAGGGAAGTACTGGGTATGCTAGCAGGGGTGGCTGTTTTTGGGGAGTGTGCAGTGGGCTAATCTATTTTTAAAGTGTGCTGTAATTTGAAGCCTGTAACTTTTTTTTCCCTTTCTCCTGCCTGAGGCAGAGTCGGTGTGGTTGGTTAATTGGCTGGCCTAACACACCTGCAGTGGGTGGGGTTAGTTAATTGATAACCTAACACACCTGGTGGGTGTCCCTATTTAAACAGAGGCTTCTAACGAATCCTGAGCTTGCGTGTACTGATTGATCTGTGTGGTTGATTGAAGTGCTGGTTGGTTAAAGTGCTGGTTGGTTAAAGTGTGTGCAGTTAGAACCAGAAGCAGTTTAAACAAGGAAGCAGTTAAACAAGGTATAGTTTATTGAAGTACAGTTTACTGTTATTACTTCTAAACTTCATAGTTGCTAGAATGAGCAGATTTGAAAATGCCACTCAATGCACATCTTGCCACATGTATGTGCACTTGGAGCAGCTGTTCAAAGGAGCATACCGCTGTGAGAAGTGTGAGCAGGTGGTCTCTTTAGAATCAGAGATTGCTGATCTGAAGAGGCAACTTGCAATATTGAGGGACATTGGCAATCTTGAAAGGGAATTAGAGCTCACTGAGCAGGCCCTTGCTTTGACTAGTGGTGCAGATGGTGGCACTTTTAGTGTAGAGCAGGTAGGTAGCTTAGTTGCTGTTAGTGAGGAGCAGGTAGGTAGCTGGGTGACAGTTAGAAGGGGAAGCAGGGGCAATAGGGAGAGGCTGAGCTGACACATCGTTTCTGAGCTGACACATCCCAATAGATTTGCCATGTTGAGTGAAGATATTGGGAATGTTGGGGCAGAAATGGCAAGGCTGGGGGAGACTAATTCCTCTAGCAGCCAGGGGAATAGTTCCTCCAGCACAGTGGGGACTCAGGATGCTCAGATGCAAAGAAATATTGTGGTGGTAGGGGACTCCATTATTAGGAAGGTAGATAGGGCAATCTGTTGCCAGGACCGCATGAATCGAACAGTTTGTTGTCTCCCGGGTGCTCGGGATCGGCACATTGCGGATCGGGTAGACAGATTGTTGGGGGGGGGGCTGGGATTGACCCGGCGGTCTTGGTACATGTTGGCACCAATGACAAAGTTAGAGAAAGATGGAGGGTCCTAAAAAAGGATTACAGGGATCTAGGCCAAAAGCGTAAGGCAAGGACCTCCAAGGTTGTATTTTCTGAAATACTACCAGTGCCATGCGCTACCGCAGGGAGACAGTCAGAGATCAGGGAGGTTAATGCATGGCTAAGAAAGTGGTGTAGGAAGGAGGGGTTTGGGTTTTTAGAGCACTGGGACTCCTTTTCTGAGAGGTGCCATCTATATTCTAGGGACGGATTGCACCTCAATAAAGAGGGATCTTCTGTGCTAGGGGGGAGAATGCTAAAAAGGTTGGAGGAGATTTTAAACTAGGATGGAGGGGGGAGGGGAATGAAACAGATAATGAACTAAATGGAATAGATGAGGATACAAGTTGGTATGGAGGTAGAATGGGGGCAAGTGCAAGTTTGACAAGCAGTGAGATACCCATAGTAAATAGAGATAATACTAGAAAACTTCTAAAGACTAAACCAAGTAGGAGCAGAAAGGAAGGAGCAGATAAGATAATAGTACAGGCTGAAAAAAAACTTAAATGCATGCTTGCTAATGCAAGAAGCCTGACAGATAAAATGGGGAAGCTTGAATTAATAGCTACAAGGGAGCAGTATGATATCATAGGCATTACTGAAACATGGTGGGATGAAACTCATGACTGGACAGTTAATTTAAAGGGGTATTCTCTTTTTCGGAATGATCGAACAAATAGAAGGGGAGGTGGAGTATGTCTATATGTTAAACCAGATCTAAAACCTATTATAAGGGATGATGTCTATGAAGGGAATGATGAAAATGTAGAGACCTTGTGGATAGAAATTAGCAGTGGAGGTAAAAGTATAAAGAAAATGTTTGTGGGTATATGCTACAAACCACCAAATATCTGTGAGATTGAGGAAGCTAAAATACATTTGCAAATGGAGAAGGCATCAAAACTGGGTCATGTTTGCATAATGGGGGTTTTTAATTATCCAGACATAGACTGGGGCAATGAGATTAGCGTTACAACAAAAGGAAACAGGTTTTTGGGGGTGCTTAAAGATAATTATATGACCCAAATTATTGAGGAACCAACCAGGAGAGGGGCAGTTCTGGATTTGATCATATCAAACAATGTAGAAGTAATAACAAATATTCAAGTCCTGGAACATTTGGGTAACAGTGATCATAACATGGTCTCATTTGAAATAAATTATCAAAAAACAGATCACTTGGGCTCAACAAAGACTTTAAACTTTAGAAAGGCAGATTTTAATAAACTGAGGTCTAATCTAGTAGTAATACAATGGGATGATGTTTTTGCAGGGAAAAATGTAGAAGATAAATGGGCAGTCTTTAAAACATTGTTAGAAAAGCACACTTATCAGTGTATACACTTAGGTAATAAGTATAAAAGAAATAAGTCAAAACCAATGTGGCTAAATAAACAGGTAGGGGAGGAAATGGACAAGAAGAGGAAGGCGTTTAGATTCTTTAAGTCAGAAGGGACAGAGACATCGTATCAGAATTATAAGGCATGTAACAAAAATTGCAAAAGGGCAATTAAATTAGCAAAAATGGATAATGAAAAAAGGGTTGCAATAGAAAGTAAGGTCAACCCTAAAAAGTTCTTTAAGTACCTTAATAACAAAAAAATGAGAAAAGAAAATATAGGACCCTTTCAGTGTGAGATGGGTAGGCAGATTATTGGAGATAAGGAAAAAAGAGCGGTATTAAATAAATTCTTTGCCTCTGTTTTTACCAGGGAAGAATCAAGTTCAATAGTAGCGCCACAGGAGGAAGCCACAACCTCCATATTAATGACCAATTGGTTAACTGAGGAAGAAGTTCATAAGCGACTTGAAAAAATTAAAGTAAATAAGGCACCTGGCCCCGATGGCATACATCCAAGAGTTCTCAAGGAGTTAAGCTCAGTAATAGCAAAACAATTATATTTAATATTCAAGGACTCCATTTCCACAGGCTCAGTACCACAAGATTGGCGTAAAGCAGATGTGGTGCCTATATTTTAAAAGGGATCTAGATCACACCTGGGGAATTACAGACCTGTAAGCCTGACTTCAATAGTAGGGAAACTACTTGAAGGTTTAATACTAGATAATATTCAGGAATACCTAATGGAAAACAAAATTATTAGTAATAGTCAGCATGGATTTATGAAGGATAGATCTTGCCAAACTAACCTTATTTGTTTCTTTGAGGAGGTATGTAGGAATTTAGACCAGGGTAATGCAGTTGATGTGGTCTACTTAGATTTTGCTAAGGCTTTTGATACGGTTTCACACAAGAGGTTGGTGTACAAAATAAAGAAAATTGGACTCAGTAATAATATATGCACCTGGATTGAAAACTGGTTAAAGGACAGACAACAGAGGGTTGTCATAAATGGAACTTTTTCAGGTTGGGCTAAAGTCGTGAGTGGAGTACCTCAAGGATCGGTACTGGGACCCCTGCTTTTTAACTTGTTTATTAATGACCTTGAAGTTGGGATCGAGAGCAAAGTCTCCATCTTTGCTGATGATACTAAATTGTGTAAGGTAATAGAATCAGAGCAGGATGTAATTTCTCTTCAGAAGGACTTGGAGAGACTGGAAACGTGGGCAGGTAAATGGCAAATGAGGTTTAATACAGATAAATGTAAGGTTATGCATTTGGGATGCAAGAATAAAAAGGCGACTTACAAATTAAATGGAGATATATTGGGGGAATCCTTGATGGAGAAGGATTTAGGAGTGCTTGTAGACAGCAGGCTAAGCAATAGTGCCCAATGTCATGCAGTAGCTGCAAAGGCAAACAAGATCATATCTTGCATCAAACGGGCAATGGATGGAAGGGAAGTAAACATAATTATGCCCCTTTACAAAGCATTAGTAAGACCACACCTTGAATATGGAGTACAATTTTGGGCACCAATCCTAAGAAAAGACATTATGGAACTAGAGAGAGTGCAGAGAAGAGCCACCAAATTAATAAAGGGGATGGACATTCTAACTTATGAGGAGAGGCTAGCTAAATTAGGATTTATTTACATTAGAAAAGAGGCGTCGAAGAGGGGATATGATAACTATATACAAATATATTCAGGGACAATACAAGGAGCTTTCAAAAGAACTATTCATCCCACGGGAAGTACAAAGGACTCTGGGCCATCCCTTAAGGTTGTAGGAAAGGAAAATTCACCAGCAACAAAGGAAAGGGTTCTTTACAGTAAGGGCAGTTAAAATGTGGAATTCATTACCCATGGAGACTGTGATGGCAGATACAATAGATTTGTTCACAAAAAGGTTGGACATCTTTTTAGATGGGAAAGGTATACAGGGATATACCAAATAAGTATACATGGGAAGGATGTTGATCCAGGGATTAATCCGATTGACAATTCTTGGAGTCAGGAAGGAATTAATTTTTCCCCTTAATGGGGTTTTTTGTTTGCCATCCTCTGGATCAATAAGTAAGTATAGATATAGAATAAAGTATCTGTTGTCTAAATTTAGCATAGGTTGAACTTGATGGACGTACGTCTTTTTTCAACCTCATCTACTATGTAACTATGTAACTATGTAAACCCTTAAACACCTTATCGGGTAATAACCGCAAAGGTAATTAAAGGGGTTAAGCCACACTGGCCCGATACCCACCCTTCACCCATTCATTTGTACAGTGGCATCATCATGCAACTATATATATATTTATATACAGAGAAATATATATATATATATATATATATATAAGTATATATATACACACACATGATGAACCAATATAAGAAATCAATGTAGAAGGGTTCTCAAAAACATGCTGTACTACTGTAGAGGGAGAAAGGGGGTGGCCCGGTATTAAAGGGGTTGCACCCCATTTGGCCATCCCCTGACCTCACCAGGGAGAGAAGGGGTTAACTGGGCTGAGGTCCAGAAATGTGATTTAACCCTTGTTATGACATGAAAATGTGTATTCCCCTGTTCCCATGCTTTATTGTAATATCTGGTTTAATCAGTGTCTGCATCACAAACACACTAGGGTCCATCCGGGAGTACAAGGGTTAATAGTTCTTTAGTGATTATAGCCCTTTGTGTAATTTTCCCGCCTTTTCAGGCACCATTTTGCAGGGTCCCATAAGCCGCCATTGGAGCTCCATGCGTTTCAATGTAGATGTAGATCATGTACCCTATGTATCAAGGCAAATGCTGAGTCATTCTGGGACAAACAAACTGCACAGTTCAGATGCAGCCACCAGTATTAGATCACTTCACCAGTATTAGAGCATTTGCCTTGGAATATCTGGTGCAATCTCACAGTAAATGCCTCAACATGCCTCAACATTTCTGTGAGATTCCTAATGGCCCATCGGATTAACACAGCAGGGAGCCCTGCAGTCCCATTCAAACTAAGGGGACTGCAGGGACCCATGCGCTGTTAATCTAATGGGCTATTAGGAATCTCACAGAAATAGTGAGGCATTTACTGTGCGATGCCTTAGTTTTTACCCAGGCAAGTGATCGGATAATGGTGGCTGCATATGTACAGTATGTATCAAAGAAAATATTCTATTCATTTAAATGGATGGTTCTTTATTGGAGGTTTCCTCTGCGACAGAGGTACAAAGTAGAGCAGCTCTATTCACAAGTTCACAATGCAATCTTGGACCTTTCACATGGGACCTGAAACGTTGTTTCTTCTCTGTTCTTGGCTGTTACATGTTCACAATGCAATTCTTCATTTATTGTGAGTAGAGCTCTACTTTGTACCTCTGTCCTAGAGGAGACTTACATTTTGATGAATTTGTTTGTCTTTGTAGTTTTGGCTACACAAGCAGGATTCTCCTCGCCTGAAATGTTTTCCCCGCGCTTTGGAACTGTACTTTCTTTATTGGTATCAAGAGGTGAAGATGCTGTGGATTCAGCCACTCACATTTTTTTTAACACTATCTCAGGAGTGGTGAGATTGGTATTTCATGTAAAATCCAGAACCTGAAATGTGGGCCAAGCTGAGAAAGCAAAACCCATATACAGTAGAAGACTGGGGATGGAATTAGTACCACCTTTGGTCATTGTGCTTCTAAACCAAGTAGAAATCAAGCTTTTTGTCACTTTTTTTAGATGCGCTTTAGAAGAAGCGGTTTTCAATAGAAAATACAGTTTTTTTCCCTCACATTTCATTCATCTGAACAGCCAATTACCTCTTGTGAATCCCAGCTAAATTGGCACTAGTTTTCCGAATGAACAGCTGAAAATTATTGTATATTTCTATATTTCTAAAATTGTAGACTTCTGAGAATTAACAATTTGCTGTAAATTGTGCTGTGCTAAATTGATAGACGATGGGAATGATGTATCAAAGCAAATTTGGAGCACACTTAATGCAAATTGCATCATCATCATCTCCCTGCATTTCTTTGCATCAATGCAGTAAGGTATTTGGTCATAATTTTTCACCATAGGGTATATTCTATAAACTGCGAGTTTGCCAATCCATGAGGTCTGACACGGAAGCTCCATTAATTTCAAAGGGGCTTCCATGTCAGACCGCACGGATTAGTGATCTCACAGTTTATAGAGTATAATAGTCTGTGTGTCAGTTTGTGATTAGGGAGGAGTTACATGACATGTAGATAATAAATAGATGCATTAAACTCTGCCTCTATGTGAAACACTGTTTCATCTTGTATGTGTTTCAAAGCGTGAACTTTTCTGGCTAACAATTTGAGTCTAATGTAAGAAACCCTTACATTGATACATCTTCCCCAATGTATTTGTACAGATTTAAAACTACACATATTACATTTACTGCAGAGAGATGTATTGATTTCTTAAAGAAGATAATTCACAGTTTTAACACCATTCTGACAGCCTAACAAAACCCTACAGTGGGATAAGTGAGCATTTTCATGATTTTCTCTTATTTCTAACAGAAACTAATTCAAGTGTTGAACAGAACAAATTAGGCTTTGAGAAAATATAAGTACCAACAAGAATACAATATACAAAAGCAAGCCTCACCCTGACCTAAAGTACACCATACAATAGGAACAATTACATCTATCTAATTTTAAAATACATGACACACACATTTATGCATAGCAGCATATCCAAAAGAATTTTAAACACAGCAAATCAAGCTTTTAAAACAACATCATTTCTTACCCTGTATGTATATATCGACCTAGACATACATACATACATACATACATACATACATACATACATACTGTGACAGAAACCAGGGGATGGTAATAATTTCCATATATAGGGCTCCCAGGATACTGAACAGTTTCTATCCTGTTTGGCCTGGGAGTGCAGCCTTATAATACATGCACTCCATCCCACAGTTTGGCAAGCGCTGGAACTGAGGGATGAGAGATCCAGACCAGAGTTTGTCTGCTGCCTGATTTCTGTCACCTGTCATGCTAATTAGAAATCAGGTATGTAAGACTGATTTCCTGTTTTGCTCTCCACTCTCCCCAAGAGCCTGGAGGCTGGAAGGCTGCTGAACTACAGTGGGGAGAAGCCTCTTCCCCAAACAGATAAAGGGAAAGGGCAGTGGGAACAGCGTTAATGCTTAAAATACAAAAATTAGTGTATATTAACAACTAATAATATATAAACTCCTAAAATATTAGGCAAAGGCTGCCAGGAACAATGGGTGACACAAACCAAAAAATGACAATAAATAAAGATAAACCGGCGCCAAAAAAGAAAGAAAATCTGACCAAATATATTCCAATTCAAAGAGTTGGGATGAGTTCCATGGAAGTGTCCTCTATGCAATCTCAGACAAACAAACATTTAAGAACACAACATAAAAGAGAAGAAAAGAGAAAAAAGATCATAGCGCAACAATATACAAACAAACAATCACTGATATAGTATACAAATATAGACAGTAATTTAATATATAATTAAAAATACACATATAAAAACAACAAACAATTGCTTGTTGGGCAGGGAACACACTATTAAAGTGATGGCGTCCAGTGGGGCTAAAACTGAAACCCTACTTACAGCACTGCTGAATAATAAAGCCTGTATATCAATCACACAGCCCTCCGTGGCCTGGGTAGGAAAGGAGGATTCACCACACCGTCCGTGTGCTGCTGCACCGCATGGAAGCTCCTCTCCTGTAGTATCACACCGCCAGCTGCCTCACTCGTCTGCAGACGTATAGGCTCATAAATGGAGGATCACCAGAGCTCTAACCGCCGAGGCCTCCCTGGGACAGTCACGCGGACCTCAGGTCTCGCGAGACCACGTGACGTCACCGCTGAGAGCCGAGACAGGGGAAGGAAGCTCGCAGGTGCCAGGCAATGAAACAGCCGAAGCTGCTGGGGATGGGGAAGCAATTGAACAGGAGATGAACGCCAAATAGTCCTTGCCAGTAATAAAAGTGGGTGGCTGTTTCATTGCCTGGCTGAGAAAAAAAAATGATGATGTCACTTAAAGGCAATGAAAGCACAGCCAATCAGAATGGCTCTGCTTCAATTGCCTTTAAGATGACGTCATGAAAAGAAACATGGCCATCCTCACATGGTACGGTAGCCAATCAGAGCGTGGGAAGTCTATCCCTACTCTGATTGGCTCTAGTACCATGTGACAGGCTTTCAATGACGTCACATCTGTTCTCCCCCAAGCCTCTGTCACATGGTCTATCCGCCAGCCCGCCGGGGACTCGCGTGGGGCTGGGGTATGAACCCTGTATGTAAAAGGATAAATCATGTATTTATGAGGGGGCACAGGGGGTGGGTAATGTATTTAATAAATAGAATGATGTGTATTGTGGGGCAGTATATTGTTTTTATTGTGGGTACTGGGGGTGGGGGGAGCGAGTATTGGCCTCAAGGGTATGTGGGTAGGCCTCCCTTGTGGGTAGTGGGTGAGGGTGGTTAGGCCTCATGGGGTGGGGGGTTAGTGTGGGAGGGTATGTAGGCCTCCCGAGTGGTGGGTGAGGGTGGGTTAACCCCTTAATGACTGCAGCGGTTTATAACCGCTATGGTGATTAAGGGGTTAGGGGACATTACATTGGATGTTTTCATTCTTGTGTCTGTTTTGCAGCAGCAGAGGGGGCATGGCCAGGATGAAGATGAGGATGGCCTTCATCGTGGCAGCCGGAAATGGGTGAATGCTATATGTTTTAATGTATTTATTGTTGTTTATGTATTTTAAATACACAGGGGGTGTATGTTGTTTATTGCAATGTTTATTGGGGGCAAATGTCCCCAATAAACATGCTATTCTGCCTTAACCCCTTCATTTCCTTAGCGGCTATTCATATGGTAATGATGCAGCATTTATGTATTTTAAAAATATTGTGCGAAAGCATGGGGGCTCCTGAGCTGAACAGCATTGATTTGTGGCTCAGAGACCCCCTGCTTCCCGAGTTACAGGCCCCGGTATGGGGCATCGGTTACAGTGTCGCTGCCATATTTATAGCGGACACGGCGCGAATGGGACGCTACAAAGATGGCGGCAACACTGCCACCCAATGACACATACCGGGGCCTGTAACTCGGGAAGCAGGGGGTCCCTGGTCCACAAAGCAACGCGGTTCAGCTCAGGGGACCCCCTGCTCACAGTACACTATTATTAAAAATACATTCATGCTGCTTCGTTACCATAGCACATAGCCGCAAAGGTAAGGAATGAGTGTTTATTTATATATATGTGTTTTACTCATAGTGTAGATGTGCAGAGGGTCTCCGGAGCTGAACCGCTTTGGTTTTAGGTCTGGGGACCCCCTGCTTCCCGAGATATAGGCCCCTTTATGAGGTGCCGATATCCCTCTACATTTAAAGGTCCCGATCACGTGACTGCGGAATGTAAAAAAAGCAGAGGGATACCGGCACCCCCTAAAGGGGCCTGTATCTCAGGAATCAGGGGGTCCCTGGACCTGAAACCAATGCGGTTCAGCTACGGAGACCCCCTGCACATGTACACTATTAGTAAAAGTTGTTTTGATATGTTTTTATTTTGCCGATGTCTGTGCAGAGAGCGCGGCTGGTCTCTCTCTGCTGCAAACACATATCGGTAGAAATGCCTATCGGCAGGTTATCGGGAGCCAGGTTTATTTATCGGTGGCTCATCGGCGTTTTGCTTTCGCAGTGATTCGGCAGGGATCGCCATGGATTCGGCCCTTACTGAATACTGCGAGGGCAAATCGGCAAAATCATGGCTATCGCCAACACTTGCCGAAAGCACTTTTTCGCCGCTTACTGCATAGAGCCCTTAGTCACTGAGTTTGTGACTCTAAGCTGTACACTCATTACTTTGGCGAGATCGGGACTTTGTTCCGCTTTGGACTGATCTGCATACCACGTGTGCGGAAGAGACTACCATCTTTGTCGCTGTGACATCATTCGGCTGCGACGTTATCCTGCTGTGTGCATGCACACACGCTGATATCCCAGAGAGGAATCCTCCACTGATGAGACCAAGACCACCGGACAGACGGAGTTCCAGCAGCACCTTCCACTGAGGACGTGAGGCTGATTCCACAATTCTTTTCAGCTGTGATTGCCAGTGACCCATGATACCTGCTGCAGTGTGGTAACCTGTTGTGCTATTTGCCCTCAATGTGCTTGTTCTCTTTACCTGATGAGCGCCTAATACTCACCTTCTTTATATTCAATTATATTTTGATATACTTCACTATGCGGTTTTGCGCTGTTTTTTGTATCTGGGGGTTACCTGGAGGTCCTCATAGGTGTCCGGGTATTTACAGGGTGTCCCTGCAGGTGTCTGGGGGTCTCCAGGTGGTGTCTGGTGGTGTCTGGGGGTCTCCAGGAGGTATCCGGGGATCCCTACAAGGGTGTTGCAGGGGGATACTGGCACCCCATACCGGGGCCTGTAACTCGGGAAGTAGAGGGTCCCCGAGGTTAAAATTAATGCGGTTCAGCTCAGGAGACCCCATGCTCCCGCACAATAGTTTTAATATTGAAACTGAACGATCGCCTGTAAGAGCCATTCTTTGATGTGTAGCCTCTCCATGCAGCTCTTACTGGCTGCAGGTTGAATCAGTTGCTGATCGATTGGATTTATAGCGCGATAGCACTTTGATGCTGCATTTTTTAAACAAACTTTTAAAAAAAAATGGATTTCTTCTTTGTGAATACCGTTTTTACCAACATGTTTCATAGCGCAATAAAAATGCAAAGTCGATCAGCAATGCACTGATTTTATCACAGTTTAGTGAATAGGCCCCTAAGCATGATTGTAGTTTTGATTTAAGGATAAGATTTTGACCTGGTTTCTTAGAACTGGTTTTAACTAAATTTAAAAAAGTAATGTTTTGCCTCATTTAAAATAAAGAAGCCTGATATTAAATATGTAAATGCATTTTAATTATTGCTTAGTATACTGTAGTACTACACTGTGATATACACAAAAGACAACATATTTCTGAAGGATCTTATAGACTTGATAGTATACATTTTTTTAATAACTATTAAATGAATGGTATTTTAATAGCAAAAAAGTTAGGATCATTAAGTAAGTAGATTATCTGATATTAAACCTGCATTTTCTGTTTTACATTTCTAAGAAAGAAAATATTCATTTTTGTTAATTTGTGATGACAGCAAAGTGCTTTCACATGTTCAATATCTAAGTAGCCTGAATTATCTTGAATAGTTCCTGTGGTTCTAAAGTGCTTCAGAAAATATATATTACATAAACCAGTCAAATGTGGTTTATGTGGTCCCAAACGAGTGCAATGATGGAATCTGTAGACATTAGGAGTGATATGTATTTCAAATATAATTTAATACTATAAATCACAGCTACAAGACCAAAGCGATGGATTATACAGAAACTTACTGTAGTACATTATATGTCTATTCTATCCATTAGGGACATTTATAAATAAATAGGATTTCCCCTTTTGAATTGATGGAATATGCAATGAATGAATTGACCATAAAAATCTGACTTCTAGTCCAAAATGTGGTTTTTGATTCAACATGCTAGTTTTTCTAAAATGGCTCACATAGGTGTTACTATGTAATCTTATTAAGCTTTCCTGCCCTGTTATAGGCTGTTAATGAAAAGTAAAATCTATATATTTTTGGGGGGAATAGAAACAACCTTTATTAGCAAAATCATAGTTGATCCAGTTTTGTCTATCCATAAATCCTATAACCATGAGTTTCTGAAAGGTCATACAAAGTGCATTAGGCCTACTGATTCATATATTTACAGCATTCTCTTGAAGAAGAGAAACAAAGATAATATATATTCGTAAATACAATAACACCTCACTAAGATATTTGATTATTTATTATGCTTTTATTAAATATCTTAGAATTCACATTCTTTAACATAACACATACATTTAATAATAAAATTATGTTAAAGAGGAATCACTTTTCATCAATTTACTTATTCACATGCTATTCAAAAATCTCAGAAACACTGCAATAAGAGCAGTGATCTGTAGATGTGAGCTTTGCCAAAATTATTTCCCAAATCTGCTATTGAACAGTACAAACTTGGAATATTTATCAGGAGATACCAGTATTTAAATAATCCTGTTATGCTGAGACGTATAAAATAATAATTATTTATGTATACATTGGTATATTTTTGCATGTATGTTACCTTCCTCAACTCTTTTTCCATTGTCACGGAGGAGGATGTGTCGCTACTGGTCTCCTCTTCGCCCTCTATCACTTGCCCTCTCGACCCCATTCCCTCCCATCTCCTCAAACCTCTTGCACCTGTTTTAATCTCTGAGCTCACAACCAGTGTCTCTACCAGCAGACGCTCAAATTCAGCATGGTTTAATCACTCCTGTTTGACTTTTCCACAGCACAACTTTCCACAATGTGCTTGACCAGCGGAGGACTTCTCGCTCATGCTCATTTTTCCATTTTATCAACACATCTTTTACTCGATTGGCAACAAGTTTTTTCGCACGTTATGGTTGTGGTCTTTTATTCCCTGTCACTAGGGTGACACCTGCGTCTGGCTGGTTCAGCATCATTAATCTCGGGCATAGTAAACTTGGCAAAGTTTTTACCAACTCTGATTGGCTCCTGTGGCATCTTACTCTGGCAGTCGGCAGACTTATAGTCTTGGGCCTCTCTCTCTCTATGTATTCATTTATCCAGTCTGTCCGCTTCTTCAATGTGTCGGGAAATCCCAAGTGATGTCTGGCAGGGTATCTCTACTATACTGTAGTTGCACGATTTTGATGCTCTGTCAGTACTAGGGGACACTGGCCTACAGCTTTCTCATCTATCATGGACTTATCCACAAAAAGTATAACCCCCTTATCAGTAGAGAGGTAATTGGTGACAGGTTCAGGATCCTTAATTGCCAGTACATAAATCTTGCCGCAGTTCTCCACACACTTAACCATTACCCGTGGCTTCCCTTTTTTGCAATTGGCAAACCTGTAGTCATGTGCCTTTTTCCCTTGCAAATACGAGTAGACAACTAGTGTTGCATCTTTAGGGGCATGATCACAGATACTGTTCTGTTTCAATCTAGCTAAAGACTGGATGTTTGTAGTGGCTGGTTTCATCATGAGGAATCTGGTTTGGGCAACATGGGTAGAGTACCATGACTTGATTTGTATTGTACTTCTCAGTCCTTATCCGGTTCTTCTTTCCTGGATTTTGTGGAAAGCCAGTTGTAGCACTGATATGGTATTGCAAATGCGCTTATAACAACGCACAGCTTGAATGGTTGGGATATACTGTAGGACTCATATCTGGACTGAATCACTCAAGAAGCTTCCTTGATTTTCTTGTACTGTAGCACCGTTGCTGCAGATACTTCCTAACATTTGACTGGACCATAATTACAGATTGCTTCAAATGTTCATACTTATTATTTGTCGTTGTATTCTCCATATTTACTGGAGAAGGCATGCTGCTTTATTCTGGCGATAGCTGACAAGCTTCCTTTACTCTGTAGGCAGCCTGTATCATGACTGTCGCACAGCATTTGTGGAGATAACTTTATTTCTCCAACCTTCCTTTGATAAGAGCTATGAAGTATTTCTGAAGTGGTAGAACGCTTCTCTTTTTTCTTTCAGAGTCTGCTTTTATCTTAGAAAGTTTCAATTGAAGCGATTGGCTCTGTTACGGATGGGCAGTTTCATCTGCTTCTTCCAGTTCTACAGAAGTGGCCGATCTGAGTCTAAGTCGGCTAGATCCGCGGCTCTCAGATTATCCTGGTTAGGTGCATTTTTTGTCGTTTTTGCCCGGAGTGAACTGCGTTATTTTCGCGCTCGTGATATTAGCATTTTATTCTCGCTGTCTGCAATACTGCAATGCCGTGTAAAAACTCAGGGGGGCGTTTGCGAGCTGTTGTCTTGGAAGTCTAATACCTTCGTGGTTCAACCTACGTCAGTACACAGTCTGTGTGCGCGCGCAGTAATTGTAAATTTGCATATTTAAAGTATACATGCATTTGCAGTGCTGTGCTGCTGTACAGTATGTCTAATTTTAAAATTGTTGAAACGCATAGGTGTGTATAGTACTGTAACAGTGTCACATTTCTTCATATACAGCGCTCTCCCCTCGCTCAGGATAATTAACTGCACTGCAGGGTATTTCAACTTCTTATCTTCTGTGCAATGCAGTACATCTCTCCCACACCATTCCTTTGAACGTGTGTCTGGTTTTAATCACATTCCTGCTTGACAGCAGAAATTTACGGCACACGCGCCTGTAACTTCTCTCACCACTGCTCGCTTGCCTGAGTGAGTGACAAAAAAAATTAAAAAAAAAATTATTGTAATTTTTTTATTTTTATTTTCTCCACAAGCCTGCAAAAACCATCTTACTGTATTACGATATTCAATCTGTGCTGTAGCTTTTGACTGCGACCCTGTGTATTTGACTGCACATGGTTGATTTGTGTGCTTTTTACGTACTGTATTTGGGGGTGTATTATTATGATGAACTGCCTTTTGAAATTAAAGTATGTCTTTACCTTTGAACTTCATGCAGCTGTACCTTTAGCCCCCTCCCCCACGAACGCTAGCTCAAGGATTTGAAATTCCACGGAGTCGTTAATTTTCTGAATCTTGCCTTTGTGTTCTTAATCCGTCCATAGCCGAGCTACAAAGCCTCACTGCGCCTGCGTGTAATCCTTTTTGAGATGGGAGCTGCTTACTGCACATGAGTCACCCAACTCCCCCCCTCTCCACAGAGTCGTTAATTTACTGAATCTTGCCATTGTGTTGTTAATCCGTCTATAGCCGAGCTACAAAGCCTCAGTGCGCCTGCGTGTAATCCTTTTTGAGATGGGAGCTGCTTACTGCGCATAAGTCATCCAACCCCCCCTCTCCACAGAGTCGTTAATTTACTGAATCTTGCCATTGTGTTCTGAATCTGTCCATAGCCGAGCTACAAAGCCTCACTGCGCCTGCGTGTAATTCTCTTTGAGATGGGAATTTTGAGGCTTTGTTTACGGCAACGCTTTGGAAAATCCCTTCTCGAAATTGATTTGCACAGAGCATCAACTCTCTATGCGCCGTGTGTAATCCTCTTTCGGAGCTTGTTTATTCCTGCTCATGCGCCTGTAAATTCACCCACCACTGCTTGCTTGAGTGTCCCCCCAAAAAAATTTTAATCATGATTTTTTAACTGTTATTTTATCCACAATCCTGCAAAAACAATCTTGATATTACGATATTAAATCTGTGCGTTTGCCTGCACATGGTTGATTTGTGTGCTTTTTATGTACTGTATTTGGGGGGTGTAGGGATTAAATTACAGTATTATGATGAACTGCCTTTTGAAATTGCTGTACTCTATAGTACAGTATGTTATTTCTTTGAACTGCTGCACAACTAATCCTTCATCTCTCCCTCACGCACACACAATCTCTTATCGACAGACACCTCCACAGAGTCATTCAATTTCTGAAGTTAGTCATTGTGTTTTTAATCCGTCCCTAGCCGAGCGTCAATCGCCTCACTGTGCCTGCGTGTACTCTAATCCTTTGAGATGGGAGCTTGCTGCTTACTGCGCATGAGTCACCCAGCCCCCTCTCTCCACAGTCGTTAATTTTCTGAATATTGCCATTGTGTTCTTAATCTGTCCATAGCCGAGCTACAAAGCCTCAGTGCGCCTGCGTGTAATCACCCCCCCCCCAACCCTTTGAGTCTTTGTTTACGGTAACGCTTTGGAAAATATCTTCTTGATTTTGAAATGTAAATCCGATTTGCACAGCATTGTGACAATTGAGAGTTAAAAAAACCATTAACTGATTCATGTTGTTTTGTCATTCATTCTTATTCATTGGTGAACATGGTGATCATTGGTGTACTGTAGGTGTGGGGGGGGTTGGTAGTTGTCAATGATTATGATTAGCAGGAATGTGAATAAATATTTATTTTATTTTATCAGGAACCAAAAAATGCAAATATAAAAATAATCATGAATAATACATAATGCAGTCTTTATTAAGTTCTTTTGGCAGATTGAAATTGGATAAACATTTAGAAAACATTTGTAAAACATGGGGAAACATGAATAATGCACATTTATAAGAATATTATTTAATAATATATACTGTAATGTATAATATATATATATATATATATATATATATATATATATATATATATATATATATATATATATATATATATATATATATAGTAATATTATTTTTTCCGTCTTTATCTTGTTCCTCATTCTGTGTACAGTACAGTAGTTCATTGAGAGAGGAGAGGTTTTGTGTACATCATTACTGCTGTTTATATACTGTACATTTTACTGTACAAACAGATTAGACTGGACACAACACCCCACCTCCCCCCAGGCCACCCTTTTTTCCTGAAACAACAAGAAAACAAAAAATGAGTGCAGTAATGTGCGTACTGTATTATGGCATTGTGTGATGTGTAGTACTACTGTACATGGCTGGTGCTGCTTTCTCTGGAAAGAAAAAAATTGAGCAGTTAGTAGGCAGTTACTGTAATACTGTCAAACTAGTCTATACTGGAACTACTGTATACTCTGACTACTGTAAAATACTATGTACTGTAAAATGGTGCTGCTCTCTCTGTAAAGAAAAAAACTGTAACTACTGTATACTCTGACAGAAATAACAAAAATATAAGATACAGTACTGTAGATGTACAGTACATTTTTGGATCTAATTTTTTTTTAAAGTGTTATAAATATACTTACGCGTTAGTTACCCTTGGTGCCCTTTTGCGTTCTCTGTTTTTTCCATGTGCATGATAGCTCACGGTGGTTGCTGGCACAATGAGGCCAGAAGTAGCTAACCAGCGTTGGATAGCAGCAATTCGGTGTCCGCTCGTGTACATCTCCTTAAGTCGCATGCTGAGATCCTTGGAAATCTTTTTTACAACCATTGCTGTGAGTAGAAAGAAATACAAACACAAGAATGTATATTTGATCCAGAAAATGGATGGTGTATTTATACGGTAATGACTTACATTAGAGTACGCCCACTTTCAACACCTGTACCTCGCTGCCATGCATAAAAGGTTACAGACTTTGCATAGCCCACCACTCGATGATCTTTTTCTGAACTTGCCCTTGTCCAGATACTGCATTGTGCCACCTGCTTCCATGGAGCAACCCCGATTCTACGGATGCAGGAGCCCACTCGCCTCTGCCGTGCCTGTCATGGAGAAAAAGCGAAAGACGGTTGCCGTTTCGACGCCAAGGCAAAAGCGACAGGCTAAGGCCAATAAAGAAAACCTTCTGCTGACCACAAAGGCTAAGGGTTTTCATAGACGTCAGCCTTATTATGTCAAAAAGATATACGGTGATGTACTCTTGACGCAAAATGATTGGCAGCCAACCCATTGAAACCGCAGACCACTTCCTCACATACGCTTTGACGACTCTGCCGCCGCTATCCCAGAAATCTTCAGCCTGTCTTCTCCACCCCTCGTCCTCGACGCTGCCGCCGCCCTCCCAGAAGCCCACAGGCCATCTTCTCCGGTTCTATCCGACGACGCTGCCGCCTCTGAAATCCACGGATCACTTTCTCCTTTGCTCTTAGACGACTCTGCTTCTCACCCGGGAATCCAAAGGTCACTTTCTCCATCCATCTTCGACGACGCTGCCACTTCTCCTCCACCAGATATCCACAGGTCACCTCCTCCACCCTTCTTCGACATCGCTGCCACTTCTCTCATGGAACCCCCATCTCATCCTCCGTTGCACCTATCCACACAGATGTCCACACGCCATGCACAAAAAGCAGCTTGTTAGACCGGATGCTGAATGGGATAAGTGTGGATCTCCATGGGAACTCTATTGTGCTAGCAAAGATAGATTTGCTTCTGGAGACCATGTTAAATGTGAAGCAACGGATGCTACATATGGGTCAACGGATGATACATATGGATCAACGGATGCTAGATATGGATCAACGGATGGATCGATGGATGGAGAAGATAGAGGCTGACATAGCGGGTATACATCATTTGCTCAGTGTTAATGCCCCTGTTTCCCCGACGCCAGAGCAGGGGGGTGACATGGATGTGATGAATGGGAGCATCGACCCCCTTCCATCACCAAGCGCACCCCCTCCACCAGAAGATGTAGTATACATGTATGCCGTTGAGGAGGACATGACAACCCCATCAAGACCACGCCAGGAGACAACACGGCGACCAAGACTGGAGGAAAGCTTCCTCCCAGACAACCTACCATCGCCCGTTGCCTCAAGTAAACCCGCTCGCAGAAGACCTACATTCGCTCGCATCGATACGGTGCCCGACATCACCCTGTGCGATCTGCTACCGGCACTCAGGGAGAAGTATAGGGTGATGAGTGCTGGTGCACCCCACAAGTATGCCTTGTTACTTTTTAAGCACCATGTTCCCTACTCGTTGTGCTGCAACTGGGCCTTCAGAGTGAACTACGACGGAAATAGCGTAAAAAAGGCGCTTCCTGCCAATTTAAGAAAGAACATTCTGGATGAAATGCGGCGCTTTTATCCAATTACAGATCCTGTAATGAAAGGCGTTCGAGACTGCATTAATGGCGTTTTGCGCCATGCAAGGAATCGGCCATGGACGGACAATGGGGTGGACTTTATGGTTTAATCACGGGAACTGTAAGACCATACTGTTGTGCTGAACTGTGCTGTATATGTTTTGACCTGCTGAACTTAAATAAAGGAGATGTTTTGACCTGCTGTACTGTATTTAACTTACTGCTTTAACTTCACACACAGGACCTGCACAATTCCAGTCCCTGAGGGCCGCAAACAGACACGGTTTTCAAGGTTGTCCTGAAAACCGGGCCTGTCTGCTGCCCTCGAGGACTGTAGTGGTGCAGGCCTGACTGACTGTTTTGCACATCATCCCACTGTACTGTATACTGTATGTTTCTTTAATAAAGAAGATGTTGCGTTTTGTATACTGTATTTTATGAATAAAGATTTTTTTTAATCACAGGTAAGAGCATACTGTTGTGCTGAACTGTATTGTACATGTTTTGACCTGCTGTACTTAAATAAAGGAGATGTTGTTGTATGTTTTTTAACTTGTATTTATACAGAAAAGTTTTAACTTGCTGTACACACACACACAGGACCTGCACAATTCCAGTCCCTGAGGGCCGCAAACAGGCACGGTTTTCAAGGTTATCCTGAAAACCGGGCCTGTCTGATGCCCTCGAGGACTGTACTGGTGCAGACTGTTTTGCACACCATCCCACTGTATATGTTTTAACTTTAATAAAGGAGATATTGCATTTTGTATATTTTATGAATAAAGAATTTGTTTTTAAAACGTGACTGTAAACCATACTGACTGACTGTAAATGTTTTTACTTTCTATACATAAATGTTTTCACTACTGTAGCAGTAAACCATACACCTGTTGATGTTTTGAATTGCTGTGCACTTAAAATGTTTCTACATTGTACAGTATTTGTAAATAAATATTTTTGTACTTACTCCACCAATAAAAGAACATGTTTATTTGTTTTACATTGTTCCATTGGCTCCTTTGCTACTGTAACAAAATACAGTGTTTCTAGCATGTCGAGGCATACTGCACTGTAAACTGTAGGCATGCTCAGTATAAGAGAATTAAAAAAAATAGAAGACATACTGTACTGTACTGTATGTACTGGCACTGTATACTGTAGAAGACACATAATGTATGTACAGTACTGTGATACATGTAGAATAAATGCATAGTTTATATTTTTTCGGGTTTATTACACAGTATACTGTTTATAAAAAAGTATTGTATACTGTACGGCCGGAAAATATCAGCATACTGTTCCAGGTACAGTATTCTATTCTAATCAATAACAACGGCCACTAAACTGTAGACTCCGGTACGTGGGTTTTTAAATCCGATTCAGCAATGTGCAGGCATTGTTACACAAAGCGATATTATCCATCGAAAATCCCTCCATTAGCCGCTTTCTTTTCTGATGAAAAATAAAAAGAAAAGTTTTACTGTAATGGTCTAAAGAATTTCCCAGCCAGTCCCACCAATAATTTTCTCTTGGGGCGTCTCCTGTTCACATGCGCATGCGCCTACCGTCGATGTAATGACACGCATATGCGTTTCAAGAAGGTTCCAATGCGCATGCGCCTAGCGTTCCACCAATTGTTCAGTATCTGCAGTACAGTACTATAGAAGCCGCTCAGCCAATGATATTGCTTACAGGAGAATCGCTTGACTTTTGAATCGCACCGATATTGATACTGTATTGTCAAAATAAAAAAAAACACAGAAAATAATACGGCAACAATACTCACCATAGAATTTCCTATTCAGCTGGCGCTGGCACCGATCCACTGCCAGTCCAGTGTTCTTGATCATCCACGTCAATAGTTTGCAACGGGACTAGTCCACCTGTAGTCAGCTGATGAGCCTGAAAATTGCTTAGGTACATGCAAGCTTGATCGAAACTGCACGCGAAATCCGGCTCAGGCTCAGGGTTGTCACTGACGGTGGGACTGTTATTGGAAGCCGGTGCTGGTGCATTGCTTGGCAGCGACTGTCGTTTCTTGGTTTGTTTTAACACGACCCTTCGCCTTTTGCCGTCTGCATGATCATAGACACAGGAAAAAGCCGGTGATACACACCTATACCCTCCAACAAATTGTGGCTCAATACGATAAAAACAGGGATCGCTACATAACCTTTTCCTTATTGCACGCTTCCACGTATGAGGAGCTGGCGAAAATTTGTAAAAGTCATAGTTTTCGATAAAATACTGATAAATTTGAACAACATCTTATCATCTGTTGCATAAATCGCGGCCCATATCAAATATGCGTAACTTCTGTCGGGTTTTTGGAAAACGGGCTGCACTTGAACACTCATGGCGGGCGGCAGGTCTCTGGAGAATACTGTAACCGAAACTGGTCTTTGTCTTTCTTTAATATGAAAAGCCTAAATTGCAAAAATGTATCAACCTCTTCCTTCAGTCTCAAGGCCAAGTTACAATAGCACACTGTGGTATCTTTTTTAAACAAAACACCTGCAAGTCAACACATTACTGAAGCGCATGCGCATTACAATTCATGAATATCTGCCATCTGGCGGACACGCGAAGAATTGCAACCTATTAAATCCGAACCATTCTCAATAAACGCATCAACCGCACGTCAACCGCGCATGACCCGTGGCTGAGAACGCAAAATGAATGCGGCATGCTCCAGGTGAAGTACGTCGCATTCCAGGAAAAAGCCAGGGAAAAAACGGCGATGTGTTAGACTCAGATGAGCCGCAGCAGTAAATGCAATTCCAACTTTTCTTGTTAGATTTTTTTTCACCTTTTTTTCTTTGTGCTTCTCATTTCCTTCACTGACTTTATCAGTCAGATATCAAACCTCCTCTGTAAGGTTGTTGTTCTCTCTTTTTACAGTCTCTATAACACTCAGGACCTTCTCATAGTCATCCTTCCATTTACCCACCTTTGTGTTGAGGCTTCAGATTTCCTGGCTCGAGACTTCTAGCTCTGTGTTTAGAGTGTGGAACTCTTTCTGAGAGACTTCCAGCTCTGACTGAGACTTCAAATCTCCATCTGATAAACTCCCAGTTCTGCATGAGACTACTAAATTCCTTTTGAGAGATTTTCAATTTTGTGCTGAGACCGCTGAACTCCTAGCGAGAGACATTCAGCTCTATACTTACTGTGAACCTCTCTCTTCCCAGCTCTGAGCTGAGACTGTGAGACTCCTTCTGTAATGCGTAGCTCACCACAAATGAAGCGCGACTGCAGTGCTGAGATAGGGAATTGAGTAACGCAAACCCACAGCACGTGGGCGCACCTAGGATGTAGAGTTGTCATTCAAGCCAAGTCAGGATTGGAGATGTGAGAGCAGTGGAGTACTTGCCAGATTCAGGAGAGGAGAGTTGTGGATCGTCGGGGTACGTATCCAGGTTCAGGATAGGAGAGTATCGGATCATCGGAGTACTTTGCCATGGTCAGGACTGGAGACAGGAGAATGGTCATACAAGCCGGATCAGGAGTGGAGAGAAGCGGAGTCCAAGATACTAGCAGGGTTCAGGCAGCAAGAGGTTAATCAGGCAAGCAAGGCAATGTCTCAGGAACTTTAATGCAGCAAGGCACGGCGTCACACAAAACTATTCTTAGTAGAGGTAAGATGTAACAGGAAGGTATAAATAGGAGGAGCCTCCAATAGCAAGCCAGGGTGGAACCAGGAAGTAAGAATCCAATAGGCTGCTGGTGCACACAGATGTGCCCTATGGTGCAGCCTGATCATGAATGGAGGTGGGACCGATAGCTCTCCGACCCGCGCGCGTCACGGAGGTCAAGGGGCGGGGTCTAAGTCGCACGTCACTCCCACGGCGGTCCTGTCAATCATTAGTGCGGGCGGGGCTTGCACCGCGCATCAGCGGGGAGGCTGGACGAATGCCCCCGCCATGCGTCAGAGCAGAGGGCAGGGCCAGGGTGCGCGGATGCAGGAACAGATCACGCATGATGCACACGCGCGCAACGGGACCGGATGAGTGCGCATCCTGGGTATCTGCTACAGATGGGCCAGCAAGGTGAGGACACATCCACGGCCGCCAGGATGGCGATTCCTCACACCTTCTGAGAGAGTTCAAAATCTGCCTGAGCCTCTTCATTCTTCTGCTTATAGTCAGCAATAACTTCGTCAAAGTGGCTCTGTTGCTTGACCATGGTGGTAATAATAGCATTTGCCATCTTCAACTCAGTCGTGGTCTTTGAAGTCCCTAAGAAAATTATGCTCTGTGTTTTCCACAGTCCCACATTCAAAGGTGAGTTTAAGCAGACCCATCTGTAGCTCAGCATTAGCTTCTATCACTTTTTCCAATCGTTCACTGAGTAGATTACCGTCATGTACAGTATGGCATTTTGCAGTGCATCTTCAGGGCTGGTCTAGGTATCATCACTTATTGGTTCCAGCTCCACTTCCCTGGTACTGTTTATTGAGGGTTTCTCAATGTCAGAACCCAAGAAACACGGCTTATGCCTTGGGCCATCTAGAGATTCTGTAATTCTAGGGAATCCACTAGTTACTTTAGGCTGAAGGGCATCTCGGCCCTTCTGATGTTGCAGAGTCATCTGCGGATGTATCTGAGACTTCCACAGTAACCTAACACCTTCTTTTCTTTTTCTTTCTCTTCCTCTTTACTTTGGAAGACTGGCACATCAGGAATACTACGGTCCCCTTTTTTGCTTAATATTTCTGCAGTTTTACTGCACCCTCTATGCTTTTCTTGCAGTTGAGGCAGAAATATTCATTGTTCAGTGGGTCCTGCTCTTTCTGCCAGCAAGGACGTAGGGAGAAGTGACTTCCGTGTACCTAGGGCCCAGGCAATCCCAACATCACTGGTGCGTCTCATTTCTGGGAGCAAATAAGAGACATGCTTATCATCATCCTCAGAACGCCTGAAGGGACACTTTTTCGTGTGGCCGGATTCATTACAGACAAAACACATTTTACCCTCCATTCTGACACTTTCAGGTGTATTCTTCACAATGACCTAAGGTAGCGATTTAGCGTAAATATTCTGTCTATTTTGGAACCACCAATGGTAGCCCTACAGGTGGTTCAGACTTCAATTGCAGAGTTTGTAGCTCTCGCAGATGTCTCTGTAGACTTTTTGTTTATTTTTGCTCAACAGCCATATTTCTTTTCCTTTTCAAAGATGTGATGGAGTAGACTGGTCACAGAATGAGTACTTTGTGTGTGTCACCATCGGTAGCATTCCTCCCTGTCAGGCTGTGGCATTTGAGGCTTTATCCAGCGCAATGTGCCTTTCCTGACTGGATCTGTAGCGCTTTATTCTGGTAAAGTCTGCACGTGGTCCTTCTGCTTTTAATGCTGTTGTGCAAGCTGTTATAGAAACAAAAGCACAAAAAATATCACTGACCGTCTTTACGGAGCCCCTTTGAAATTCATGGGCCAACTCTCATCCCAATTTCTGACACGATATATAGGAGATGTGTACAGGGGATTTTAGAACAGGAGACGTTTTTAAAGAGAAAATAAAACAGGCTTTTATTCAGAACATCCCATAGCTTTTACCAGCAAAAACATCTCATACAATTTGGATTAACCCACAATGTGGGAATGGATATTGGCGGCTGTACGAATTTGTCTTAAATTCTTCATATACATGGTGCTGGCAAAGTTTTTTTTACATTTATGTATAAGACTATTAATTGTATCTTGATATTTTGTGTTTAGGTGTATAGATTAGGAGATCATGGCTTGTTATGGCCAAAAGGTGAAGGGGCAATAGAGGATTCCACCACTCATGTATTATGCAACAGTGTCCTTTTTTATATGAGCACTGCATCCATATAAAATAGCACATAACACCTGTCATAGACACATGATACATAAACCAATTACAGTGTTTGCTAAAGCCTGTGTTTCCCACCCTCTGTAGGGAATGTGTAATATTCTTAAAACTACTTTCAGGCCTTATGATTGCAGTGTAATTGGTGCTTTGGCATTCTTCACTAAACTGAGACGAGCAGTTACTTTGCCTCTTAAAAAAACCTGTAGATATTGTACATTCTGTTATGTTTGGTATTGTGCTTTTAGAAGTTAATCTCTGAGTCTAAATTGCAAACTGCTATTTACCAATTTAAAATAACTGTTAAAATAACAGTGATGATTTAACAAAGCAGATCGATTTCTGTCCTCCTGATAATTCTGAATAAATTCAATGTAATGTGCTTATACAGTTGTTTTTTCCTTGAAAAGAAAATGCATGCAGTCATACTCCATTTTCAGTTGCTAAGCATTAGGTGGTAACCTGTCTTGTTATTCTATATCACTTCAACTGTTTAGCTGAGTATAAGATTTTCAAAGATAAGATTAACTGAATATTGCAGAAAATTGAACTGTGACATGGTAGAGAAGACTATCGAAGATAACAAAAGCTTACAGAAGAGGAGGCAGTTACATGAATGGGAAGCAGTAAATCATTTCATTTGAACAAGACAATGTAAGAACAGTAAAAGACTGTGCACTTGTCATAAATACATTTGAGACCTTCTACATGGACGTTTATAACACATTGTGAACAAAACCAACCATGAGTACTTCCAAAAGAAGTAGCAAAGAAAAAAAATCCATGAAAAATGGAATCCATGAAAAAAGTAAATAGGCACTAACAACTCCCCAGGAGAATAGAATAGAACTAATCAACACAACAGGGTGGGACTCTCTAAAGAAAGGAATACCCAAAATTCCACAAAATAAGGACACTCAGAGTTGTTTGCAAGGAGGGAGCTCCTGGACACACAAAACAATCCTGCCTTACCGGCCTCCACGGCTTCTCGCCCCTGCCGCCGTCGCGGGATCACTCCCCTCGGCTATTCCTCTGCTCGGCGCTGGGCGTGCCCACGCCCTCCTGCACGCACACCTGCACCATCCACTGGCTCGGTTCACACGAGTTATGGAGCACGCTCAGTCTGCACACTCTTATTCCTGTCCCCCGGACCTCAGTCTCTGCCCCCACACATTGCACGGGCATACTCAGGTTACCAACAAGACTCACCTGGCCTGTTATGCCTGCACCAATCTGCTGTGTCTCCCTGTAGCTCTTCCTGTCCCGCCTCCGTTCCTAATTGGACCTTCCTGCTTTATCTAGCTCCTCTCTGCTCTCAGTCTTTGCTCGACAGTCTCTGTATGGAAGTACTTCTGGATTCTCTCAGTGTTTTCACAGGTTCTGACACAGCTCGTATGACTACCCCCTCTGGCTCTCGATCTCGGCACTCCTTGGATAACGCTCACTCTGGTAACCCCTTGAACACGGCTTGGACTATGACCTATCTCCACTCTCCACTCCCTGACTTCGGCAAGGCATAATTCACTCTATCTCTACAACCGGTACCGGCAAGTATTGTCTACCTTACTACACCTGGCCTGGCAACGCTTCATACCACACTCCGGACACGCTCCCTTTGCTGCGGGTGCGTGTATTACCACTTTTCCCTTCAGCTCAGGGGACGGGTCTGGTCTGCGGGCAGCACCGGTGTAACAAAAACACAATAAAAATTCTAAAAAAAACACATAGTCAGAGCGATAACCCCTCACAATGGAGTATATGCTAAAAAAAGCCTGAATAAACTTGCTACTAGATAGACTGAATGCTGGGCAGGGGAATATAAACCTACAGAAAACCATAAATTATAAGGGTGGCACAAGGTCTCCTTCCAAATATAGATGTCTGTACATTAAAAAATTGCACATATGACAATTACCATTGATAGAAAGACACATCAAAAAGGGGAAATCCCAAACCTAACTGACTGATATAACAGAAGAATAATGTTTAATCACTCACATAAGTGTATATCACAGTTTGAATGCAAGACACAATGTACAGAGGCAGCAGCTACCAGTTTTAGACCACTTGCCTTGGAAAATCTATCACTGTCATGAGATGGTCCAGAGCAGACTGAAATGGCCCATCGAACTAACACAGCGGGTGGGGGGGGGTTCCCTGCCTTTGAATAGGACTCGCAGCCCAGATGGATTCACAAAGAGTGAGTCCCATTCAAATGCAGGTATCCCTACTGTGTTAATCCGATGGGCTATTTTTCTGGCTACAGAAATCTCGCAGCTTTATTGCGAGATAGCCACAGATTTTCCATGGCAAATGGTCTAAAACCGGCAGATGCTGCATTAATAAATGTCAGTGTGTCTGTATAAATGATATAATGAAGTTAATAGTTATATACTGTAACCCAAATCTGAGAGGAGTATCCGCTTCAAAAAATGGAGATCACAGATGATGGTAATCAATAGACCAAAAAATACAAAAAAAAAAACAAAAGTCGATTATATCTTTCAAACGTGTCCCGACTTTTGACGTCATCAGGGAAGGAAGAGAGCAAATCAAGTAGCATGTCTCTCTCCCTTTTTTGTTGATGCCATATCACTCCATAAAAGGAAAGGCATCACATGGTATACCTTACAATCAGATTGGTGGGTATACCATTAAATGGCTTCTATTTTTTTTTTGCTCGTGATGTCATCTTAAAGGAAGGAAAGCACATACTACCTTATCGGCTGGCTTCCCTCCCATTTTGATGATGTCATATTTTGAAAAAAATAGGAAGCTGTCACATGGTGCACAAACCAATCAGATTGGGAGTGTATCATTTGACACTCAAATGTGACATTGCAGGCCTTATATAAGACATGTCCCATCTCACTTGAGCACAACATCTTTGGGTCCCTTTGGATTATAAAGAAGAGAAGACAGAAGGAAAGAAATAAGAAAGAATAAATGAAAGAAAAGAAGGAAAGAACTTACTGGAGATGTCTCTTCAATCAACAGAGGATTGTGGACATCTGCGCATCAGGCTGTTAAGCATTGCTTCGAAGCTGAACAGTTGGTGCCGGAGTAGGATTCGGGGGGTGTATCTCAGCAAAGGTAAGAAACACATTGATTGTATTTTATTTCATTGTGTATTTTTTTTGCCTATTAATTGTCATTGTAGTAATCCATGCTCATATTGGAGAATGATTTACCACTGGGAAATCAATGGGTAGAGGGTGTGAGTGGTGGGTGTAGTTGCCCCAGAGAGGTTTGTTAGGTCTCCCGGGTGAGTTTCAGTGGTGGTGGTGGTGGTGGGGGGGGGGTTAGCCCTTTAATTACAATAGCGGTTACTAACCGCTAAGGTGATTAAAGGGTTAGTTGTCAGTAGTTTGATTTTTATTGTAATGTTGCTGTCAATGGAGGACACAGAGGACAGACTGGAAGATGAGGACTGCCTTCACCCTGGCTGGGGTAAATCCAACTTTAATTTACTTTATGCTGGCTGGGAAATTTTGTATTTTTAATTGGAAAACGCACTATTGTCAATCTATATGCATAATAGGAATTATGCCCATTATTGTATGTATGTTTTGGGGTAGAGATGGTGCGTAGTAGGTTGTTGTATTTTAATGTTTATTGGGGGCCAACATTTCTGATCAAGCAAATACATCCTCGGTCGCCTGTGAGAAAGGGTCTCCTGAGTTGAACAATGTTGATTTCAGCCTCGGGGACCCCTTACTTCCCGAGATACAGGCCCCGTTATGGGGTGCCGGTATCCCTCTGCTTTGTTTAGATCCCACGGTCATGTGACCCACAGGATTTTAATATGGGGATATCGACACCCCATAACGGGGCCTGTATCTCAGAAAGTAGGGGTCCCCGGACCTGAAATCAATGCGGTTCATCTCCGGAGACCAGCTGCTACATTTCTGTATTGTTAGAATTTTAATAAAACCCCCGCAATCGCCTGTGAGAGGCGCGTAGTTAGAGTGACTGATTCAGTCTCTCTCTTACTGCGCGTCTATTACTCTGATGGGCCATTAGTCTGCCACGGCACAACTGTTGAGGATCTCGGGCATATCTCGAAATTCCATTTCGAGATTTGTTCGAATAATGGCCGCTGCATCTGTAGGTAGCCTAGTTGGTAGTCCCTTTTTTCATTGTCAGTTTTCCCCTCAAATTCACGTTTGTTCACAGATTTTAACACCTTCAAAAAGCTCCTTGATGCCAAGTTGTCATCTCAAATGTTAGTAGTATAAATATATAACTGTCTATGTTCAGTTCACAATTGTTTTTTAGAATTTGTGGAGATTTTGAAAAAATTCAGTGGTGTTTTTTTTTTTTTTTTTTTTAAGAAAAGGTTACAAAATGCTAAATAATGTAAAAATTAACAACAAGCTTAAATGACAAATATGACTTAAACATCAGGGTCGGACGACCCTGTAATTTGTTATAGATAAACTGCAAATTTGGCTGTATGTAAATGTTTCCAAAATCTAAAGGCAATGTAACCCATCCCTTATTCCCATTAATTTCATGACACAATATGATATGATATGTAATGATATTTAAATGTAACCCACCCCTTTTCCCCTAAAAATTTCAGATGACTAAAATGTATTTTAAAATATTAAATATTTCTTATTAGATTACAGTAAATGACTTTATGAAAAATACAATAATACAAATTTCTTTGCTCTTCTTCCAAATGTACAACCTTCTTCAGTCGGCATCTTTTTCGGGCTTGCTCATTTTCACTTGCAAAGAGAATATGTTGTATATAAATAATCGAGAAGAAATACAGTAGTGATTTGCATGAATTACATTGTGTGGTACTCATGCTTTTCAACCAGGTTCCATAGAAACACAGATGTGTGTCATTGAATTTCTGTGCATGCGAGTTTATATGGAACCTGGTTGAAATATACATGGACGAAATTGAATTTCTGCACATGCAAGTTTATATGGAACCTGCTGGAAACGCATATGCATGTCATAAAATTTTGGTGTACAGTATTGTCCAAAAAAAAATATATATGCATGAATTACATAACATTACCTGACATTATCGCTGGATGTGTTTTTTGCATGAACACAGTTCCCACCAAACCAGAGAAACCATGAATGAAAATAAGAATTAAACAATGACTACAACAGGAATTTTTGCATTTTTTTAAAAGATTCATTGGTACCAATGAAGCAATAAACAAGTTAAAAACTCTAAAAAAAATAAAAAATAACAGTGCTTATGCTGCTTAGAATAAAACCTGCATAGTTTTTTGATACCAGGGAAAATAACATCAGGGAAAGCCTGCTTATATACTGTGAGAAAAAGACAACTACTGTATCTGGAGACCTTAACACAGATTGGTTATGGTTTACTTAAGCCTCAAACTTAACTCTCCAATGTCTACTCTGAATTTTTCTTTAGCATCGCTGGCAACATTGTACTGTAAGTGACCATCGTTGGAGACTACAGCCAAATAATGCTGAGAAGCTGGTAATAATTTAAATGATTTTTTAATAATGTTGATGAATAATGTCAAATTGAAAAAGTAACATTTTGCAGTTTGTGGGGATGTTATTATGTTGTTATGTAACAACAGGACTGTTCCCTTGTTGCTGCTTAGCACCAGTAATCATTTAATATGTATTACTTTAAAAAAAAATAATAAACCATATTATTTTTGCTATTCTAGCACTGTTTCACCCACCCTATGGGAGATGTGGCAGCTACTGTACTGTGTGTGGTGCTTTACCTGTGGCTGACAGGAGGCCTGAACCTCTGCTGCTGGAAGCCTGGGGTGTACCTTGATCATCTGGTGACAGCACCTCCACCTGTGAGGGATCCTGACAGCGCTGGATAACCCCTTCACAGGACTAATGCAATAAGTACACACAGCGTACATGATAACAGGTTTACTGAACATGCAAATAACAGTACAGACACTAACACAGGCCTTGCAGGGCCGTACTCCCACACAGTGCCTTCTGTCCAACTACCCTTTCCACACCCTGGTGGGGTTTTTCCCAATGTACTGACGTGCTCTGGGCACTCACCCTCCCATGGTCCACAGGAGCCAACCCACCCAATGTATGTGTGACAGCGCTGCCCACAATCAATGTTAGAGTTGGTGCACATGTTGATGGGGTGTGATACCTGCCAAGTGCTCCGGCAGTCTGTACCACCGACTGAAAAGAAACCGTCTGGTCCCATGCCGTCGCCATCAGCGATGGAGTCTGCCTCCATGTGGGTTGTATCCAGCTGGAGGGTGCCACCTTGATGAGAGTCTCTAGCCTTGTGGTGGTTGTCTGATTCCAGACCACAGGCCACATCTGCTGTGCGGCGTCCTACTGTGTCCCTGACACTATGGTGGCTAATTGGGGCAGTGTCCCTATAGCAGCCACAAACTTACAGGGGAGTCAGGGCCTAGCTGGGGCCTATAAGGAGGTCTCTGGCCTAGTGCAGGGGCCTACTGATGCCCTGCACCTACACCCTCACCCTTCCGTGTCCTTGCTGCGACTGGTGTGCTCCTCAGCACGCCAAATGTAACAATCTCCTGCTCTTGTGAACCTAGGCATTTCCTGTACTCCACGCATCATGAACGCGGCCAATCACCCCAGGCACACGTGTTTATCGTGGTTGCTTTGTTTGAATTTCATGGATTGTGTGCAATTAAATGCAATGAAATTAATGAATTGTAAGTGTACAGTACTGTGCTACTGTGCCAATTTCAGGTGTTTAAAACCAGAACACTAAAATGCCATTTTATGCACACGCCAGCACTCGCATCATAAGGCAGTACAGTTGGAAGAAATCCTGCGCCATGACATGGTTATTCCGAGGTATAAACCATGTGATTTGTTAAAATAATGGCCACTGCATCTGTAGGCTCTGATGCTGCTGGGGATTGTTGACCTCCACTGTCGAGTGCGCTGTGGACCTCCATGCTACCAGCTCCTCACCCTGACCGCAACCGCCACCCCCGCAGCCACCAGACGCCTATGCGCTCCTCCGCTGCTCCACTGGAGGTAAGGGGCCATAATGGGAAGCCCAGAGGGGTACCCAGGCTATACTATCATTATTTTTCTAAATTTAAATGGTCTTTCTAAATGTTCTACTTCTAAGGGCCTTATTCCATGAAGCTGCTATTTTGACAATTACTGGATGAAATTTGAATTTTTTTTTCGGACTTAAATTTTTATTCAGTTTAGACAGGGAAGGATAATGCAACATTAGCTTGAGTACAGATTACAGAATGTATAAATCAAATACAGTGGTTCACTGAAACCTATACAAATAAAATGATTATAGCATGTATCTGAGGTACTTCCTTTCTTATTGGTTAGTAAGGTCAAAAATTTGAGTTTTATCCACCCATCTGTTTACATGACCAACTTTCTCCTAAACAAAGGAAATCAACCTGGTGTAGTGGTGGGTCTAAATCCTAAAATATTAAGAGGAAAAAAGAAATGGGTAGACAGAAAAAGAAAAGAAGAAGACGGGGGGGGGGAGAAGGGGGAGGGGGAGTCCCATGGGTTACCCCCAGTGTCGCGTTTGAAGCCCGTCCGGGCCTCTTAGTTATCCATGGGTCCCAGGTCCTGTGGAAACTGCCAGTGGACTGATTTAAAAATGCCATCATTTTTTCCATTTCCTAAACCTCGCTAATTCTCCTTTCAACTGCACGTTTGGGGGGAGGGGCCAATTTCCGCCAGGAGGCCGCAATAGCGCATCTGGCTGCCGTGAGAATAAAAGATATTAGTCTTCTCATCGGAGGGTCTATATCTGCCACCGGTTTAGCTTATAAAAATACCAGTGGGTCTATAGGGATCTGGAGTTCTGTGATCTCCTCAATGATAGATTGAATCATTTTCCAATAATTCTGGATAACCGGACATGTCCACCATATGTGGGCCATGTCTCCCTTTTATCCACATCCCCTCCAACAGAGGTCAGACACCAGAGGGAATATCCGTTTAAGGCACGCTGGGGTGAGGAACCAATAATACATGATTTTGTAAATGTTTTCTTTGATTGTAGTGCATATGGATGTTTTTGAAGCAAACTCTCATATGTCCTCCCAATCTTCTTTGTCAATTTCAATATTGAGGTCATTGGCCCATCTCAACATATAATCATGATCAGCGGAATCCGCTTTTGATTCTAGACTTCCATAGATCTTTGTTATTACAGTAGGCCTTTTTGGTAGACGCCTTTGCTACTTAACACCTCGAACTCTGACAGTGGAACTCCAACCTCTCGGATAGTTTTTGAATAAAATGCCTAATTTGGAGGTACTTAAATAAATTTAGATCTGGTATCTCATATTTAGCCCGCAGCTCCTGAAAGCTCAACAGTTTACCGTTGTTTAACAGGTCAGCAATTACCCTGATACCCCTTGTTTTAAATTGGTTTAATTGATTAGAATCGCAACCTGGGGGAAACTTAGGATTGTCAAACAGCGGAGTAAGCTGTGAGACAGGGGATAGCAAGCCGAATTTATTTTTGTTTTTTGTCCAAATCTCCCACGTATGTCCATCGCTTCGAGTTCTATTTTCTTTGACTGTGTATCTCTTTTCTCACCAGCCCACAAACCTGTTGGCAGAGAAGGCTTTTTCGCATAGTAAATTTCAATAGACAACCAACAAGTCTGGGTCGGGTAGGTGTTCCAAACCACCACTTGCCTTAACTGGGCTGCTTGGTAGTACTTGAGAACATCTGGGACACCCATCCCCCACCCCCTCTCCTCGAGGTCATCATAACTGTTCTGGCCACCCTGGGTCTTTTGCTTTGCCATATAAAGTGGAACATTTTGTTTTGCAAGTTTTTCAATTCAGGCCCTGGAATGCGGACCGGGAGGGCCTGGAAATAGTATAGGAGCCTCGGGAGGACATTCATTTTTACTGATATCATTCTGCCAATCCAGGATAGCTGGTGTCCTTCCCATTTGACCAGGTCCTTTTTAATATTTTCAAATAAAGGGGATAGTTTTTCTGATATAGGGAGTCGTAGTATCTGGTCATGTTAATTCACAGATACTTGACATGTGTGGGACTCCACTTATAATTAAAATTTAGTTTTAATAATTTAAGTTCTTGGTCTCCCAGGGTGAGATTTAATGCTTCGCATTTATCGGAATTGATTTTATACCCTGAGATTACTCCAAAATCAGAGAGTGCCTGTTGGAGATTGGGTAGGGGGGTTTGAGGGTTTGCCAGGGTAAATATTATGTCGTCTGCGAATAGTGAGATTTTGTAATTTGACTTCCCTATTGTTATACCCTATAAATTCACATTTGACCTAATGGTGGCTGCCAGTGGTCCGATAGTGAGAGCAAAGAGGAGAGGGGACAACGGCATCCCTGTCTCATACCATTTCTTATTTTGATCGGCCTTGGGCTGCTCCCCGGCAACTTGATCGTAGTCATGGGGGACAGGTACAAGGCCCAGACTCCTGTCAAAAAAGAGTCCCCTAAACTGAATTTTTCCATTGTTTTGTCCAAGAATGCCCAATCTATTCTATCAAACGCCTTCTCTGCGTCGAGGCTCAACAGGATAGACACGGTGGACATGGTCTATAATGTTAATTATTTTTCTGGTGTTGTCAGACGCCTGCCTACCTGCTAAAAATCCGATCTGATCAATATGGATTAGTCTTGGTAATATGGGGTTTAACCTGTTGGCCAGGATTTTACTATATAGTTTCAAATCGGTAGTCAGAAGGGATATTGGTCTGTAACTACCGCACTGCATAGGGTCTTTCCCTTCTTTGTGAATTACAGCTAAATTTGCTGAAGACATTGATGGTGGAACTGGGCTGCCCTCCATAAAGGAGTTGAACATTTCTGTCAGGTGGGGTGTCAGTAGTGGTAGGAACCTTTTATACAGTAGTAGATGTTGAAGAAGCCGTCCAGGCCCGGGACCTTGGAGATTTTTAATGTTTTTACTGCCTCTGTCAGTTCCTTTTGTGATATTTTTGCATTTAAAGCTGCGTTTTCTGTGTGTGACAATTTTGGCAGGTTGCAGTTATCTAGATATTTCTTAATTGTCTCCGAGTTTGTTGTCTGGAATTTCTCTCCCTGGGGCCTTAGATTATACAGTTTGGTATAGAAATTTTCGAACTCCAGCGCAATTTCCTATTCGTTATAAGTAATATTGCCCTTTTTATCCTTGATTGCCGTGATTTGTGACCTGACCCTCACTCCCCTCAGCCTGCTAGCCAATAGCTTGTCTGCTTTGTTACCCTTGTCGTAGTAGCGCTGTTTGGTCCACCTCAGTGCTCTTTCTACATCGTCAAATTGGGTCTGTTTTAACTCCGTTCTGGCGGCTGTTAGTGCCTTATATCGTTTTTTCAAGGTTTTTTTTTGTGGAGTTGTTCTAAGTTTGTGACTTTGTTAGTCAAGTCTTTGAATATTTTTAGTTTAGTTTTTTTTCTATGTGAAACGATCGATATAAGTTTGCCTCTAAGCGTGGCTTTGTGGGCCTCCCAAAGCATAGCCGGGGAAGAGACTGTGTCTTTGTTCAAAGTGAAATATTCTTTGATCTCTTGCCTAATTTTGGATTCAATTTCTGGGTGGTTCAGCAGGGAGTCGTTTAATCTCCAGTGATATGCAGTGGTCTTAGCAAATGGAAGAGTGAGACTCAGGTCAATGGGCACATGGTCCGACCATGTAATAGGGCCGATGTCCGATTTCAGAACTGCCTGTGAAATATTTTTTGCTACCAAAAAGTAATCTATTCTCGAATATGTTTCATGGGGAGTGGAGTAAAATGTATAGTCTCTTTGGCCCTGGTGTTGGGTTCTCCAGACATCCACAGCGAGAAGTCCCTCACTATATCTCTAAATTTTTTCCCGGTTTTGAAGTATGAGGCAGAATGCGTCTGGTTAGGGACCGTGGATCTAACCAAATCAGGGTTGGAGGCCATGTTCAAGTCTCCCCCCACAATCAATGAGAGAAGAAAACTTGGTTCTACTGTCTCCAACACTGACTTTAAGAAGTCCATCTAATTTTCATTTGGCGAATATAAGTTGAGGAAGGCAATTGCTGACCCTGATAGTGAGCCATATAACAGCAAGAACCTGCCCTCTGGGTCCGTGACTGTTTTTTCAACATTTAAGGGGGTGCCCTGCTGGACTAGAATCACCACTCCTCGTTTCTTACTACTGTAGGAGGAATCGTAGGTTGAAGGGAAAACGCTCCCAAAAATATTTGGGGGGTCCTGGGCCCTGAAGTGCATCTCCTGGAGGAATACTATGTCTCCACCCGACCTTTTTAGTTCTTGCAGTGCTAATCTCCTTTTTTTATGAGACTGTTGACCTTTTACGTTTAGCGAAGTTATTTTAATAGATGCAGACTCAGCCATAACTTTTTAGCAGTGTCCCAGGACCTAGGATCCTCACTTTTCCTAGGTAGCCTTCTCATCCAGTTTGGGTCCCAAAGGGAGGGAGGGGGGAGGGGGGGAGAGGATGGAGGGGGGGAGAGGAGGGGGGAGGGAGAAGAGGGGGAAGAGGGGGGAGGGGGGAGAGGAGGGGGAAGGGGGGAGAGGAGGGGGGATCCACTTATAACATAGTTATACATTTATCATAACTATTCAAACTTGCTCAGCAACATATCGAGATAACTTTCTTGCTCCACCTCCAATCGTGTGGGTTTCACGTGCTGCTAACAAACCTCAGTCAGTGTTATGTTATACATACATAAAATTGGAACGGGGAGTGTACTCATCATTAACATAAGGCATTCTTAAGGTGACATCTATGTGCCAGACTTTTTGATCTGTCATTTAGTGGAGCAGGGACGCATATAAATATTTAAATGTAATGAGTTTACCAACTAGGGAAGGGGGGGGGGTCTCCTTCTGCGTATTCACAGAGATGTGACTCAACATGGGGAGGAGGGGAAGGGGAGGGAAGGAGGGGAAGGGGGGAGAAGGGAAGGGGAGGGAAGAAGGGGAAGGGGAGGGAAGGAGGGGGGAGGGAAGGGGGGGCAGATGAGGAGGAGGGAGGGGGAGGGGGAGGGGGTGGGAGGGAAGGGGAGGGGTCACCTTGTAACATGGTTAAACACTTATCACAACTTTTATAATTACATTACAATTTACTGGCAAATTTCTTTCACCACCATTTAACGAGTGGGTTTCCCGTACTGTAGACAGTCCACGGTCAACTGCGAGTTGGATCTACCTAATATGAGAACCGGGAGACAGAAAGAGTGTGTACAACCAGGATATAAAATAAACTTAGGGTAACAACCATATGCAAAACTGTTTATCCTGCCTTTCAGTGGTCCAAGATCGCATATGAATGATTTAATACTAAACTTTAGCGTATTAACCGGGGGGAGCCTGAGGGCCACGGGAGCCTCCAGCATTAGGCAATCAGAGCCAAAGCTAGTGGTGGCCCAGGCATGTTATTAATTTAGGGTGGGATTGGGGTCAGCGCCCTATAGCCATATAGAGGGGGGAAGTGTTCAAGTCGGGCTTAAAAGTTCTGTCCTCCTGAAAGCCCACCTCTTGATGATAGCGTTCGGATCCCCTCGCTCTAACCGGGTATGTGCACTGCGGTTCTTCTCTTCTGGGTAGGCCTCCCTAGCTCCCCATCAGCTCCCCCCACACCCCAGACCCAATGCTGGAGACCCCCAATGGCCCCGTAACCCAGCCCCCCTCCCATCGCGTCAAACATAAACAGGTTGACAGCTCCCGCAGCCCTCAACGATCCCGCCAACGGCATTGCCGATGCTCCTCTCCGGTATCTCCAGGAGAGGTGACCCCCTGCCTCAGCCTTCTCGTGTTGCAGATGTGGGCTCAGCAGACAGAAGCCTGCGTCTGGGTAGGACGACGGATCTCTCAAACTCCTCGGTCGGGCAGTTGATTCTTCTGGGCATTTTGGTTTGTTAGCCTCTCTGAAGCCCTGACAGGGCCCCCCAGCGGCCCGGTCGCCGAGAGTCCAGTGGGTCCGATCTCTGCGGGGCCGGAAGTTCAACGCCAAGCTCGCGTGCGAATTGTGGCATATCCTCTGGTTGTCTGATGGATAGTTTCTCGTCACAATTAGCTGAAACGGGAATCTCCATCTGTAGTTTATACCTCTCTCGCGTAGTAGCGTAGTTAGAGGTTTTAACTATCGGCGCCTCTGAATAGTCGCCCTAGCGAGGTCGTTAAAAATTTGAAGGGATTCTACTTGAAACTCAATCAAGTTTTTGTCCCTGCAGGCTGTTATTATTTTTTCTTTAGTGGAGTAACTGTGCATACGCACAATCACGTCCCTTCTTCTTTATGGGTCTCCTGATTTGGGGGCAAGCGCGCGATGAGCTCGGTCCAGCTCCAGATCTTTCTCCTCCAGGCCGTCGCAGACACTTTTGAAAAGATCCATCAGATATGGCCTAAGGAGGTCAGGAAGAAACTCTTCAGGGACATTGCGGAACCTCAGATTTTGCCTGGGGTCCCGGTTCTCCTGATCCTCCCGGCACTCTTTTAGGCATGCAACCTCGGTGCCGAGGCGAATAATCTCCTCGTCTGCTTCTGTTTGCGCGTGGAGGGCTGCATCTAACCTGTTCTCCAGGTCTGCTGTTCTCCTCGTGAGGCTACCATTTTCCTCCTTTAGCTCGGATGCCAGATTTTTAAAGTCCTGCTGGAGGGATCTGTATAGTTTGTCATGAGAAGATGACAGCATTCCCTCCAGCATTTCTTTGAGTTTCGGCACCATCTTGCTCGACGGATTGGGTCCCCGATACTTGTGACACCGGCGAGAAATACTTGTTGACTCCCTTCGAGGTTTGTGTTTTTCCTCCTCGGGACATGTTGGTTTTTTTTTTCTGTCAAATTATAGCAAGTTTTGGGCCGATATTTTAGGGGAAAGTGGCTTAATTGTCACTTTATCCGCATGAGCTCCTAGAGCTCTCTTCCTATACTGCCATACTGGTCCACTACACGGGAAGTCCCCCCCCCCCCTCGGAAGTAGCCTTTAATCATTTTGAATGAGGGTCTGATTGGCTCTCTGTGGGACTTTTATGCATATGCAGGTCTATCAAGTCCCTTGTTTTATGGCCTCAGTTCTGCCTCAACCACACTTTGCAGGGCTGCAGTGGTTCAACAGCCCTCTCCCCCACACCCGGTGCTGCAGACCATCCAGGGAAAGTTGATCTCCCCCCCTCAATCACCCAACCGGGCGTCCCTGCGGTGAGCCCTCTAGGACCAGTGATTACACTAGGGAGGAGGGGAGGAAAGGGGGAGGGGGAGAACCAGAACTCTCCTCGCTGCGGGCTGCCTTCAATATGCGCCCGTTTGTGTGTAGTGCGGGAGGATCCTCCAAGTACCACCTAGGGGGGCGGGGGCTACACACCTTCCTCCACCGGCCGCCCCACTCTTCTCGGGACTCCGCCGGTCCTCTGAACTTTGAATTAACTGTAAATGTAGCAGGGATTTACTTTCTTCACTCTGGGTGGTGCTCATTGGAGCACTGAGTCTTTTTTCTGAGTGCGGTGCCATCTTGGGATTGACAAAGCCTCTGTGACTGGTTCTGCATGTGCTGCAAAGGAAGAGACAGTTCCTGACTGGGAAGGGAACAAATAGGATGCACTGGAGGCTATGTTAGGATGTTCCAGGCATAGACCAGCCCCACTAGGCCCCAGATAGGTCTCTGAGCCACTTGTAGATTATAAATGTTAGGGTGGCCCTAGAGATAGGTCAAACCCTATAGCAACAGATTTTAGAGGCTTCCCAGACTCAAAGCAGGATCCAGAGACACTGTGCTGTGCGAATTGTGAGAAGGGGAGTTGTCCGAGACAATGCTGCAGAGGATAATTAGCCTGTCTCCTCAGGAAGTCAATGTAAATAAAAGAAGTATGCTGCACACCACAATGAAAAAAAATACATACAGTCTACCGGTGCTGTTGGTTCAAGGAGTACCTGTCAGAGTAATTCCAGGGCAATACTCAGGAAAAGAAGGATCCAACACTCTACGAATTTGATTATAATTTATTTGTGCCACACAACTTTTCGACCTAAATAGGTCTTTCTCAAGTGCCTAGTCACTTGAGAAAGACCTATTTAGGTCAAAACGTTGTGTGGTACAAATAAATTAGCATTATAATCAAATCCGTAGAGCGTTGGATCCTTCTTTTCCTCAGGAAGTCAGGTATCTGCTGACAAGCTCAAAAAAGTTACAAAGGCAGCATCAAAATAGTTCAAGGGGTAGCACTACTCCCACCTCTTCAAGTGCTCCACCGGTACACCAATAGTGGGAGTACATACAGGGTACCCTTGGGTGGGAGAGACTGTCCCTGGGGCTTCAGGCCTGGAGTGCATTCACATTGATATGTGGATTAGCAAATGTATGTTCATGTAGCAATGTTATAGCGTGTATACTATATGTTATACTTATGTTACTTATTGTCGGTAAAGGTATATTGTTCACTCCATCTTCATGAGCGTGTTTATTGTGTAATATATAGTTTTCCTTGACATGGCCTCTGTCAGGTGGAAGCACTGCCGAGCTCGTTACCCCCAATCTCTCATTCAGTGGAAACTCAGGATCCCTACGAATTATCAACAGGTGAGTGCCATATACACCTTTTCCCGTCACTGAGGGGATACCCAGGAAAGGGTGCTACATATGTTTCATACTACTTACTACTCCTTACTAGTCTCCTACATCTAATATTGTGAGATAAGAATAAGAACACATGATTCCATGGTAATTTACGGAATCTGTCCAAATGATATTTGATTCAAAATGTGAATGGCTTTGAGATACTATTAAGTTAGGGAGTCATCCTCCACCCCATGCTCTACCACCACCATGCAAAAGGCTTTTGAGGGAACTCGCAATTCCTCTCTCTCATGCTTTGAGGTAGTAAAAAAAAAATGTAGAGACAAAACAGAGTAGGGGGAGCAAGGGATAAGTAAAAGCACAGATGGAACAGATATTGACGAGCAGTATACTACAATTGGTATACCACAGTTTTAACCCAGTGGGGGGGGGGGGGGATTAGGATGGTGAATGAATAATCAAAAGACGTAAGCTGTCTAGTAAATGCTTACACGGCCTTGTGCAAACACCATCACAAGTTGGTATCTTTGTAGTGGGTGGTGCCCCTTCTGCAATGAGGTTCAGGGGGGGGGAACTTGTTAACAATAAATATCAATATGTACTCACACGGCCCAGTGTGAGTAGAGGTGCAGGGCAGATGTCTTTGAGGTGAACACCTATGACCCCCGTCAGGGGTATTTCAGGGGTGCTGCGCACACTCCTGCTGGCAGGCAGGCAATTCAATGCGGGTCTTTTTCTTAATCTTCCCATTCTGGGTTCCTTCCCCTCCCCGTTTCAGTCAGGGGCGTTGGTGAGGCAAAAATGATTAAGAGGGATCAATAATGCTTTTAAAATATTAAAGTTTATTTAAACATAAAATGGGATCCGCAAAAATTGCACTCACATAATATATAAAGTTTCCTGGTGCGCTCCCGTGGCTGTTGTTAGCAGTGGTCGCGGCCGCTCTCTACTCCGCGTCCGGAGTCGGAATAGGTGGCTGTTCCTGGTGCGGCTGTGACTGCAAACTGCCTCCTTCAGTTACGGAAGCCCCAAAGTTCCAAGCTTGATCACTGAATTAGAGCAACGCGTTTCGCCGATTGGACGGCTTCCTCAGGCTCATTCAATGACGCACTGAGGGTCAGATGAGCTTATATAGACCCTCAGTTTGCTAATTAATTAAGTAGCATAATGTGTATGTTGCCAATGCGTGTAATCAGTCTATTAGTCTATACACAAGTGTTAAACTCCCTATTAAACTCAATAGTCCATTGCAATTATAATGATAAAATTAATAAAATTACTATACTCATTTTTATTCTTGTGTATTTTATTAGCAAGTGTAATTGCTTTTCGTTTGTAATGAGTTCAAACATGGTTCTATCACCTGGTGGCAGTCTTTAGCACCTAACATATGTATTCACGATATGTAATATATTTGTTTCCATACTGGGCTTTGTAAAACAACATTCTTAAATCGCAGCAGTGATGTGGAGTAAAACACTCAACTCACTGCTATTATTTTTGGACTTATGCACCCTTTTTGAGTGTATGTTTTAGCTATACTGAGATAACTTTAGGATGTAAATTGATGATAAATAACTTTTGTTATCTGAATGGTTAAAAGGTATAATTGTGGTACTGACATCTAACTAACCATCAATTGCGTATAACATACAGTAATTTGGCTTAGTATGGGTGCATTTTGCTTAACATACAATGAATTAAAAATGAGCATAAATCGCTCTAGAGACATAGTTTACATACTGAAATATAAAAACAACTAATTTCTGGTTAAACGTTACCAAGCCTTTTAGTAAAACAATCAGATTTCTGATAATCATTTTGATCTTACACATTCCATTGTTAGTGGGGATTTTAATTAAATTTGGGAAACCTTAAGGTCTAGGTTGGCAGTAGATTAGCAAATAGTAATACCATCTAAATAACAGGTTGTATCACCAGACATCCTTAGTAATAAAATGCAGTCACTTGATTTATACAATGAAATTTAAAAACACTGTAGTTTCAAAAAACCATGAGGTATAGATAACAACAATTTTCATTCAAATCGCTATACAACATAATTAACTATAGTAACAACACCATAGTGGTATTAAAGGCAATATTCAAGATGCCCTTGCCGTCACTCTCTGTATGACTATTTGTTAATTTGTGGTTCCTTTAAAGGTACTATTGTTAGTGAAATGACCAGAAATTACATTCGACGTTGTAAAGCAGAATATGGTCACAATACACATAAGGAGAGAGTGTGGAGGGAAATAAAGTTGGGGAGAAGAAATAAAAAAGGGGGGGTGGGGGGTGGGGGGGAGGGCGGAGGGGGGGGGGATGTGGAGAGACAGGAAAGGGGGGGGGGAAACAAGTGTTATTGATTTGCCCAATCGAGTTTTATATAGAATTATAGATAGAGCTCTACTTACACTAAATAGGCCACTAAATTCTCAGCTACCAGTTGGCGTGGGGGTGATAGAGTCAGGCGTTTAAGACAAAGAGAAACGTTCTGGATATACCAACTCAAGACTCTAGCACCACACGGCCTTAATGCAGATCTAGACATCCCTGCATTTTTATGAGCCTATTTAGTGTAAGTAGAGCTCTATCTATAATTCTATATAAAACTCGATTGGGCAAATCAATAACACTTGTTTCCCCCCCCCCCTTTCCTGTCTCTCCACATCCCCCCCCACCTCCACCCTCCCCCCCCCCTCCCCCCACCCCCCCTTTTTTATTTCTTCTCCCCAACTTTATTTCCCTCCACACTCTCTCCTTATGTGTATTGAGACCATATTCTGCTTTACAACGTCGAATGTAATTTCTGGTCATTTCACTAACAATAGTACCTTTAAAGGAACCACAAATTAACAAATAGTCATACAGAGAGTGACGGCAAGGGCATCTTGAATATTGCCTTTAATACCACTATGGTGTTGTTACTATAGTTAATTATGTTGTATAGCGATTTGAATGAAAATTGTTGTTATCTATACCTCATGGTTTTTTGAAACTACAGTGTTTTTAAATTTCATTGTATAAATCAAGTGACTGCATTTTATTACTAAGGATGTCTGGTGATACAACCTGTTATTTAGATGGTATTACTATTTGCTAATCTACTGCCAACCTAGACCTTAAGGTTTCCCAAATTTAATTAAAATCCCCACTAACAATGGAATGTGTAAGATCAAAATGATTATCAGAAATCTGATTGTTTTACTAAAAGGCTTGGTAACGTTTAACCAGAAATTAGTTGTTTTTATATTTCAGTATGTAAACTATGTCTCTAGAGCGATTTATGCTCATTTTTAATTCATTGTATGTTAAGCAAAATGCACCCATACTAAGCCAAATTACTGTATGTTATACGCAATTGATGGTTAGTTAGATGTCAGTACCACAATTATACCTTTTAACCATTCAGATAACAAAAGTTATTTATCATCAATTTACATCCTAAAGTTATCTCAGTATAGCTAAAACATACACTCAAAAAGGGTGCATAAGTCCAAAAATAATAGCAGTGAGTTGAGTGTTTTACTCCACATCACTGCTGCGATTGGTTTAAGAATGTTGTTTTACAAAGCCCAGTATGGAAACAAATATATTACATATCGTGAATACATATGTTAGGTGCTAAAGACTGCCACCAGGTGATAGAACCATGTTTGAACTCATTACAAACGAAAAGCAATTACACTTGCTAATAAAATACACAAGAATAAAAATGAGTATAGTAATTTTATTAATTTTATCATTATAATTGCAATGGACTATTGAGTTTAATAGGGAGTTTAACACTTGTGTATAGACTAATAGACTGATTACACGCATTGGCAACATACACATTATGCTACTTAATTAATTAGCAAACTGAGGGTCTATATAAGCTCATCTGACCCTCAGTGCGTCATTGAATGAGCCCGAGGAAGCCGTCCAATCGGCGAAACGCGTTGCTCTAATTGAGTGATCAAGCTTGGAACTTTGGGGCTTCCGTAACTGAAGGAGGCAGTTTGCAGTCACAGCCGCACCAGGAACAGCCACCTATTCCGACTCCGGACGCGGAGTAGAGAGCGGCCGCGACCACTGCTAACAACAGCCACGGGAGCGCACCAGGAAACTTTATATATTATGTGAGTGCAATTTTTGCGGATCCCATTTTATGTTTAAATAAACTTTTATATTTTAAAAGCATTATTGATCCCTCTTAATCATTTTTGCCTCACCAACGCCCCTGACTGAAACGGGGAGGGGAAGGAACCCAGAACGGGAAGATTAAGAAAAAGACCCGCATTGAATTGCCTGCCTGCCAGCAGGAGTGTGCGCAGCACCCCTGAAATACCCCTGACGGGGGTCATAGGTGTTCACCTCAAAGACATCTGCCCTGCACCTCTACTCACACTGGGCCGTGTGAATACATATTGATATTTATTGTTAACAAGTTCCCCCCCCCTGAACCTCATTGCAGAAGGGGCACCACCCACTACAAAGATACCAACTTGTGATGGTGTTTGCACAAGGCCGTGTAAGCATTTACTAGACAGCTTACGTCTTTTGATTATTCATTCACCATCCTAATCCCCCCCCCCCCACTGGGTTAAAACTGTGGTATACCAATTGTAGTATACTGCTCGTCAATATCTGTTCCATCTGTGCTTTTACTTATCCCTTGCTCCCCCTACTCTGTTTTGTCTCTACGTTTCCAAAGGGCTTTGGATCATCCCTTTACCAGGGGTAGTAGCAGAAGGGATCGCAAGAAATACCACACATCAATAGGAATTAACCACAATCATTGGTTACATCGCCTCTCTGAAACTCTGATACTAAAGGTAAGCGCCTGGTTCCTCCACACAGTAAAAAAAAAATGCAAGTTGTTTGGAAGTAATGGAAGTTTTTGCACTTTTTTTTTGCACAGTTGTGAGATGTAAAAAGGGCTTGCAGCACTAATTTTCAACCCGGGGGGTCCACGGATGCCAGGGGGGAGAGATCGGACAACTCTCCCAGCTGTCCCAGACCTGACTTATCCCTTGTTCAGCAGCAGCAGATACCCTGTCACTGTGATCCTTCCTCTACCTGCTCCTGTTGTGAAGGATGTCACCTTCAACTTACAGCTGACAGGAGTAGGGAGCTGCAGACTGGCGTGCTGCCCAAAGGTCTGTGTGTGTGTATTGAGGGGGGGGGTGGAGATTTAGGGGGAAAGTGTAAGGGATGAAGAGAGTTGAGGAGAAAGTGTAAGAATTGAAGAGCGTTGGGGGAAAATGTAAGGGATGGAAGAGAGTTGGTGGGAAAGTGTAAGGGATGGAAGAGAGTGAGGAAGAGAGTTGGGGGGAGTGTAAGGGGGGAAGTGAGTAAAGGGGAAGAGAGTAAAAGGGGAAGAGAGCATAAGGGGGAAGAGAGTGTAATGGGGATCAGAGAGGACCAGAGGGTAATAGGGGAAGAGATTGTAGTGGGGGAAGAGAGAGGAGTAGAGTGTAAGGGGAAGAGATATTAGGAGAGTGTAAGGGAGGAAGAGAGGGGAGAGTGTAAGGCTTTGGTCCAGCTGCATCTGGCGGCGCGCGCGGCCGCGTGCGCATTCCTCACCAGCAGGGGTATTCTTCTTGAGCCGGTCCCAGTCCCCCCTCGCTGCACGGCTCATAACGTGCTGTGATGCGTCAGCCAGCAGGGGATGCAAGAAAATTGTGATCCCGAGCGGTGACGCGTCACGTGGTGCGCTGATGAGCCTATCAGCGGCGGGGGTGGGAGCTGTCAGAGAGCTTCCTCCACAAGGTAGGGGGTGGTGTGTGTGTGTGTGTGTGTGTATCAGCGTGTGTGAGGGAATTTGTGGGGGAAGGGAGAGGGAGCGGGAGCTGCTTACCTTCCAGCAGCCCACAGCAGCTCCCTCCTGCAGCCCGGGAGACCGAGCCCGTGGAGGGAGGGGGGGAGTAGCAGGTCCCTCCACTCAAACCACGCCCCCTCCGCTCAAACAACGGCTGCCGCTCCCGCTCCCTACAGACCGCAGATAGCGGTCTGTGCCTCTCAGCGCGCTGCCTATATGCAGTGCGGGCGCACTGACTGAGGGAGTGGGGCCGTAGCCTAAGGGGGAGGAAGAGTGTGTAAGGGGAGAAGAGAGAGGGGGAGAAAAGAGAGGAGGGAGAGTAAGGCGGCAAGAGTGGGGGGAAGATTTAGGGGGGAAAGTGAGAGGGGTGAGTGTAAGAGGAGAAGCAAGGGGGCAAAGTTTGAGCGGGCAAGAGAGAAGTGGAGAGTTTAAGGGGGCAAGAGGGGGAAAGTGTAAGGGAAGAGTGTGAGTGGGAGAGAGATGGGGAGAAGAGAGAGTGTAAAGGGGAAGAGGGAAAGAGAATGAGCGAGAGAGCATAAGGGGAGAGGGAGAGAGCATAAGGGGAACAGAGAGAGGGAGGTGTGTGAGGGAGGAAAACAGAGACGGCGGACAGGGAGAGAGATGGACAGGGATGGGGGAAGGGTTGAGGATACCCAGAATTTCACAATCTAGTTCTAAGGTTTCTTAACCAAAAAAAAGGTTGAAAACCATTGGCTTACAGAATAGCAAAACATGCAAATTTGCTTCTAAAGTGTTCTTTCGAAGCGATTTGTCACAATTCAGAGTTACTAAAATAGGCTCCTAAGTCTCCTTTTTCTAACTAGTATCCTACATCTAGTCATAAGGTAAGATAAGAATATGTGATTCCAGAGTAATTTACAGTATGGAACTATGCAATTATACTTGCATCTGAGGGTGGACATTATGAATAAGATCACTATTTAATTATTTCTTCCTTAAGTCTGCTGCTTCCAGGCCTACAAATCATTCTTTATTAGGTGTGCCATATATCTCATCTAATTTTGACTGGGTCGTAATTATGTTGTACTATATATCATAACTAAACATTAATTTTGTAAAATGGCTTGACTTTTGTGCCCAGTATATTTCTTTCCTTTGCTGCAAGAGAAGAAATGTTGCTGCATCAAAGAGTAAGTGCTCAAGAGCATAACATGAATATTCAATATTTCAAGATTCAGTAGTTTTAAAGAAAATTAGATTTACCGTGCTGCCTCTCAGGCAAAGATTCAAACCCACAAAGTTCCGTTCAGTAACTTAACGTGACATTACTGAAACGTAACGTCATGCTAAGACTAACGGTGCACCTTCAAAGAGCACTAGTTTAACATTACAATCCTTTGTTTCTGTGTAGAGCATAGCAGTAACTATAATAAGCGTTGGTGATATGGCATGCAAAGGAGGCATTATCATAATGCTAATATATTCTCTTGTTCTTCAGTTTCTGTGGTATTTAAAAAAAAGGAAAAACACTCCTAGGCTTCATTTTACCAGACGCCTAATTTTCTTCATAGTTAATACCAATAGATACAATTATTCTCAATTCCACTTCACATGCCGTTGCGCTTTCTATTATTGTTTTACATTTAAAAATGGTGATAACCAAACTATAGTAAATTATAGAATAAATTATTATAGATTATTGAAAACTAGTAATTGAAAAGGGAAGGAGGTCTTGTAAACTGCAAGTACAGATGGGCGAATTCGCCAAAATCAGTTTCCCGGATTTTCTCGCATTTTCCTCTCAAAATCCATTTTGCGGTGTAAATTTGTGGATGGATTTGGTTGGTTTTAATCCGCTCAGATTCATCAAAATCCACCATTGTATACAATCTGTTGACAGATTTATTGAATCCAATCCGCGGATTCAGCAACTCGGGGGATTCTTAAGAATCTGCCAACGGATTGCTGATTCTGCAGATTGGGTTCTACAAATCCATCCCCGGGTTGTGGAATCCGATGTATATTGGTGATAATAATAAAAAAAAATCTGCAAAGCGCAAATTTACCATTTTTGAGATTGCTCCATGGAAATCCGCAGAGCAAAGGAATCGACCAATCCTCTGCGGATCCAAACCCGCCAAAAATAAATAAAAAATTGCCCATCACAAACTGCAGGACAGTAGTAGTAGTAGTAGTAGTAGTAGTAGTAGTAGTAGTAGTAGTAGTAGTAGTAGTAGTAGTAGTAGTAGTAGTAGTAGTTTGCAAAACTGTCACTGTAAATAAAAAAGGTTGATTGAGATCAACACTACAAGTCATACGTTTCAGTATCATAATGTATGTGTATTTACCTAGTTTTCTCAATTAACTTTATAGAAGATGTTTTGCTCTTTGTCTACCATTTCTTACATGATCCTTTTTTTCTGTAATATAGTTTAAGAATTATAACTATGTTACATATACATTATTATGTTCCGTTATTTTCTTTTGCAAAATCAGTAATCAAGAAATGGACCAGTTTAAGCCAGCTCAGTCAGGGCAATCTTGATAATATGATGCCTCCATCTCTCCCTAAAGCAATCACATTCTGAGAAGTAAATATGTAAATCTGTTTCAATGTAAAACAGGTGTAATGCTCGATTGTGCTAGAATACTTTGTGAAGATTGCATTTCAGTGCAGTTTAAGCATTATATTCATCAGGCCGTTGTCAGCTGTGGAACTTAGCAGTTGCTGGTTTCTCTCAGAAAGAGCATACAATAGACTAAAACATCTGCATTAGTGATGTTTAGTAGGGAAGATGATCATTGGTGACATTTTATGAATTTACCTTATGCTGCAAGCCTTGTCTGTTAACATATGTTGTACAATATTATAATAATACAGTATGTTTCATATACTGACATATCTTTGTACTGTAGGATATACAAACAAGTAAACTACAGTAAATGTGTGATACCATATTGTCATGTATTGTCAGTGTCAGAAGTAGGGAATATGTTCTCTTTCACATTAAGCTTGTGATTCTTGCCACTTTGGAAGGAAAGAAATTGCACAAATCACTTGTGTTTTAAATCTACTCTCTTGAGGATTTACAACTCTCTATTAATATTTTCACATGGTGTGGACTTCAAGGGACAATGAATTACATTGATAATGCAATGTAGTGCATACAATTTTAATCCATGTTACTAACAGTACAGTTCCGTGGTGGAAAGGAAAGTGTATGATTACTTAAATATGAAAATTATGAGACATACAAGTATAGAAATTCACAGTAGATAAAGACTAATTGGCCAACATGTATGCTTGTATTTCTTTAATTGCTGAGAAGTTTCAAGGTTATAAATGTGGCCAGGTCTCCCTCTGGGGTTTCCCATACCTCACGGTGGAGTTGCGCGGGTGCCGCAGGCAAAGTGTGTGGGTGCCCGGTATGCAGGGAGCTGCGGGAAGGGGCAGGAGGGGTGAGCGAGTCGCCGAGGTCCGTGGAGGTGCCGCCATGTTGTGTGTGCTCGCGCATGTGCAGTTCGTTTAGCGCATGCGCATAGTGCCCTGATTTGCGGCGGCCATTGTAGGAGCCTTGCTCATGCTCATGGAATAGCGCAAGCGGCGGCCAGTACAGTTAGGGTCTGTACGGGAACTACAACCCCCAGCAGCCACTGGGGCTGCAGGTTCAAGTGGTACACAACAGTCAATATGGCTTCAACGATCCCCTGCACCAGAATAAGATACATTTGGCACATGGCAGGCCACGCCAGTTGGAGCTGGGACATAGAAGGGTGAGGGTGTGCTCAAGGTGTCAGTGACCCCTGAGCTAGGCCAGAGACCCCATTATAGGCCCCAGCCAGGCACAGACTCCCATATAGTTTGTGGATGATTCAGTGACAATCCTTTAGATAGGGACATAGCCCCTGTTGTCTGTACAGAGTCAGGGACACAGCAGCAAGACGTCATCCAGTAGATGTGGCCTGTGGTCTGGGAACAGACCACCACCACAAGGCAGAGACTAATAAGGTGAGACACTCGGGCCAGAGACCACCCCACATAGAGGCAGACGCCATCGCTGATTGTGTGGGATCGGACGACCCATCATCAGTTGGTGGTACCAGGTGCTGGAGCACCTGGCAGGTATCATACAGACAACAAGTGCACCAACTATACTCTCTTACTGTGGGCAGCGCTGTCACACACACTTGAGGTGGGAAACACAATTGGGGCTTGACACTGCATCTGAGAATTGTGGAGATACTACGTATCTGTGTACCTATATGTACAGTTTAGTTGCATTACCTGCTCTGAGTAGAATTTGCATGATTATTAAACCTGTTACTATATACTGTGTGTGTATTATTGTATTGGGTCCTGTGAAGGGGTTATCTGGCACTGCCCAGATCCTTCACAGGTTGAGGCGCTGTCACCGGAACCAATCAGGTAAACACCAAGCTCCTAGCAGCGGAGGTTCAGGCCTCCTGTGAGCCAACAGGTAAAACACCCCACATTACACTCAGTAGCTGTCTCATCTCCCAGAGGAAGGGGGAAGTAGCGCTACATTTGGAGGCTCTGCTGAGATTTGGACCTGGGGTGCCCGAATCAGCAGTTAAATGTGAAACCAAACTTGAACACCATGTTTGTACCCGCTCAGTAAGAGGTCCACAAATGGGCCTTAGAACTCCATGACCCCCCGCGCCATGTGGTCGCAGAGGGAAGAGTCCCTTCCCTTACGTCTATGATTACCATCCACGACCATGAAGAAACTCTCCTGTTCTGGCCAATGCCAAGGTCCTAGGAAAATATTACCCCACTTATCATTGGAGTGCAGTTGTACAAGCCACTGAGTGAGAAATATGCATGGAAGATGCCTCTCAGGACCTAAATCAATCAGTGTCCGTGCCCGAGGGTTGCCCACTCATGTACCCTGGGCTACCAACTTCCCTGGCCACGTCCACCCCAAGACCCTCCTCGGAGGTCCCTTATCAGGCTGAGGCTTCCACCTCTTCCTATATCTCCAAGGGATGGATGACCAAAGCATCGGTCTCAAGTACCACAACTCGGTCAGATGTAACTATACCCCAGGTAACCTTCACGTCCAGTGCCATGCAGAAACATCCACCCAAGCCGACAGTTCACCATCACCACCTACCCCCAGCTGGTATGAGAGCAGTGCTTTGCAGGTTCATCGTCAAGGTCCAACCTACTACAGTCATCTGTCAACTGGTGGCCCCGACTTGGGAGTGAACCTACTGCAACTAGTGGAGGCTTTAATGAGGTCTTCTCAGTCCCAGAACTATAGGACGCTCAAGGCTTTCTTCGGGGTAACACCCGCTCCTGCGGGAGAAGAAGGGATTGCGGTCTGGAAAGAACACACCCTAAAGGTGTTGGATGAGTGGTCCTGCACCCAGGCAGTGAAGCATCAGTGGATCAAGGAGTGCCTGCAACCTCCCGCCTCCACATTCGGGAGCATGCACCGGGAGGAAAACACGGATGTTACGGCTCGGATGCTGGTAGAATTTCTATATAAGGCCTACAGTCTAGAGGTCAGCAAAAGTGAGCTCTGGGCCAAATACTACTGTATGCCCTCCGCCAGAAAGAAGGTGAGGAGCTGTTGGCGTTCATCAACCGTATTCAATTGGTGTTGTGACCGCTACTCACCCGCAAACTCATCCCTGACTCCGGTGTGGATGAAGCCCGGCGTATGCAGTTTCTGCGAGGGTCAAGCCCAAACCACACTATAGTCAACATGCTTTGGTGTGGCCTCATGCAAGGGGGTCCACCTATGTTCACAGGTCTCTTCAATCAAGTGAAGGTACACGAGGCGCATTCTCGGCTGCATGCGCCTAAGAAACAAAGAGACCAAGGGTGTGTTGGCCCCGAAGTCCAAGGAGTCTGAAAGTGCTGAAGATGAGCCTCCTCCCAATGCCCCTGCCTCTGCACCCATAAAGCCCAGGTGAGGATCTCCAACCTCCAGGGTCGAGGTGAACCAAAGTGACGTCATCGGCTTCAAATGTGACCAGAAGGGCCACTTCTTGCGGAAATGTCCGGAGCCCCCCCCCAAAACTAGGACTTCCAACACTAAATCCATGACCCTCAAAGTCCGGTCGGCAGAAACACCCGCCACGTCCTCAAAGAGCACCCCAGCGCCAAGCTCTGATGAAACACCCCCATAGGACATTTACAGCCACGTGGGACCAGCTGCAGTCATAAGCGTCCTCGTGGATGGCATATATTCCTCGGTATTGCTAGACAATGGGTTCCAAGTAACAATTATATACCGACCCATCTACAAACAACATCTAAAACATCTGCGGACAAGATGAAGTTGTGGGGACTCAGTAATGAGGACTACCCCATCGACGGTGTGGTGAAGGTTAGGTTGGATATACCGCAGCTGAACACCGGCAAGCCTCATACCATGAAAGTGGAGGCTTTCGTATACCCCAAACCCAGATAATATCCAAGCTCCCCGATCATATTGGGGACCAACGCCGATGTGGTGTGAGCGGTGATTCGAGCGTATCTGCAAGAGGTCGGCAAACTACCCCCGTCTTCACTACGGATCCACCCCTTGCTGAACGAAGAGTGCTGCAAAATATCGGCCCAAGAGGGAAATGGGGATCTCTTCAACACCATGCAAGGTTTACCAAGATTCTACCAGGGGGAGTGAATTGCATGGATGCAGTGTGCTGCTACCCGGGCCGTGATGAGGCTGACTAGTACGTCTCCTGAGAGAAGTACGGGAGTGTAAGTCCAAAATCCCTGGGTGAATCAAAGTGTTCGTTCAGAATATCTCCCCTTACACCATGCCCTTCGACAAGGTTCAAGGCTGGATTAAATATACCCGGTCACCCCTGTTGAGACGATGGCCCAAATGAACACAACCGCCGTGCAAGATAAGCCGGCCGGGCTGGCATTCGACTTCGGGGAATCAACCCTGTCTGCCGAGTGAAAGGATCGGCTAATGGCCAAGTTCGAGGAATGCCGGGAAGTGTTCTCCAGCAGAGAAATGGATGTGGGTGTAGCAAAAGCGCCCAGCACATTATCAGACTGAACAATACCACGCCCTTCTGGGAGCATTCCTGGTTCATCGCTCCCAGAGTTGTGGAGGACATGCGTGATGTCCTCCAGGAAATGGAAATGGCCGGCATTATAATGGAATCCCGTACTCGTCCCCGATCGTGGTGGTACAAAAGAAAAATGGGTCGGTCGGCTTACACTGGCGACAAACTTTATTCTTACTTGGCTAGCTACGCGAATTTCAAAGGACCCCGGTGATGTGCGGTTTTGTATCATTTTCTCCCGGGGTATATAGCGTTATATTCGTGGCTGTGATTTAAGCATTTTATTCTGGCTGGCTGCAATACTGCAATGCCGTGTAAAAACGCATGGGGGCGTTTGCGAGCTGTTGTCTTTGAAGCCGAGAAATTCATGAATTTTAATGCAGTATATACTGTATATATACAGTATATACTGTATAACAACAAACCCTATAACCCCTAACATACATATACAGTACTGTATATGCACATCAATGATACTATAGGCCGTCCCCTGGCGAGATGTGTTTGCAGCAGAGAGAGAACCGCTGATCTCTCTGCGCAAACATCGACACATTAAAAATGATTTAAAATACATTTTTATTGATAGTGTACATGTGCAGGGGGTCTCCGGAGCTGAACCGCGTTGGTTTCAGGTCGGGGGACCCCCTGCTCCCCGAGATACAGCCCCCTTTATGAGGTGCCGGTATCCCTCTGCGTTTAAAGGGCCCGATCACGTGACCGAGGCCTGTTACCCAAGCAGAGGGATACCGGCACCCCCTAAAGGGGCCTGTATCTCGGGGAGCAGGGGATCCCCAGACCTGAAACCAATGCTGTTCAGCTCCGGAGACCCTCTGCACATGTACAGTTTAAATAAAAAACATATATAAATAAACACTCGTTCCTTACCTTAGCGGCTATGTGCTACGGTAATGAAGCAGCATTTCTGTATTTTAATAATATTGTACAGTGAGCAGGGGGTTCCCTGAGCCAGAAATTAATGCTCAGGGGACCCCCTGCTCCTTCACAATATTATTAAAAATACAGAAATGCTGCTTCATTACCATAGCGGATAGTCGCTAAGGCAATGAAGGGGTTAACTCACCGTGCCCGCTTTATTGTGGGTAGCGGGGGTGGGTGAAGGGGTTATTTGGCCCTTGGTGTGAGTTTAGGACTTGCGGGGGGGTTGCGGGTGCACTTAACCCCTTCACGACCGTAGCAGTTAATACCGCTACGGTCATGAAGGGGTTAAGCCCTCCCGCTACCCCCCCGCAAGCCCTAAACAACCATCGTTGGGGCTAATACCCCCTTCACCCACCCCCACTACCCACAATAAAAAAAATACACACACAGCAGCCGCCAAAAAATAAATAAATAAATCTAAATAAATAAATGACTATAAATAAATACATTTGAAATACATTTTTATTGATAGTGTAGATGTGCAGGGGGTCTCCGGAGATGAACCGCGTTGGTTTCAGGTCTGGGGACCCCCTGCTCCCCGAGATACAGCCCACTTTATGAGGTGCCGGTATCCCGCTGCTTGGTTTAAAGGTCACGATCACGTGACCGCGGCCTGTAACCCAAGCAGAGGGATACCGGCACCCCCTAAAGGGGCCTGTATCTCGGGGAGCAGGGGGTCCCCGGACCTGAAACCACAGCGGTTCAGCTCCGGACACCCCCTGCACATCTACACTATCAATAAAAATGTATTTTAAATGTATTTATTTATATTCATTTATTTATTTAGATTTATTTATTAATTGTGCTGCTGCTGTGTGTGAATTTTTTTTATTGTGCGTAGCAGGGGTGGGTGAAGGGGGTATTAGCCCCAACGGTGGTTGTTTAGGGCTTGCGGGGG